>NC_068404.1:33076349-33096099 GCF_023724105.1 Carassius gibelio
GAGAATCTCTCGTCTGCGGTGAGTCCAGCTGATATCTGATCAGTGCAGATGTCATTCCTGAAGTGTGTAAATATGAAGATATGTGTGTTATTGAGTACAGCACTTGTGCGCGCTTCACCTCCAGCTCAGAAACTAATAATCATTACATTTCTGCAGTTAATTCAGAATCCAGTCACGTTTGTTTCTATAGCGCTTAATAATACAGTTAGTTTCAGAGCAGCGTCACAGCGGAGCTAATTATTACACTATACTAAAACTGAACCTTGAAATATAAAGTTATTAGACAAAAAAAAATTACTAAAACTTAAATGAGTTAATTTTAAACAAAAAAAGCCAATATAGTTATGGTTATAATTATAACTCCAGGTCTGAACATTAATACTGTTAATCCAATAGTTATCATTCTTGGTGTGAATGAAGCGTAAAGTTCTAACTCTATACAACACAACTATAATAACAACACAGAGGAACGATGTTGTTTCCATCTGATGAATGATGAACACACTCCCAGCCAATCAGAATCCATCCTGCTTTAAAGCCCTACAGTGCATGCTGTTAACTCCAGAGTCATCACGAGTCATGAGTCCTGATGGAAACGTGCTGCTAGCTGTAGAGTAGGATGTGTGTGTGTTTATCTGTGTAGGATGTGTGTGTGTTTATCTGTGTAGGATGTGTGTGTGTTTATCTGTGTAGGATGTGTGTGTGTTTATCTGTGTAGGATGTGTGTGTGTTTATCTGTGTAGGATGTGTGTGTGTTTATGAGTGTAGGATGTGTGTGTGTTTATCTGTGTAGGATTTGTGTGTGTTTATCTGTGTAGGATGTGTGTGTGTTTATGAGTGTAGGATGTGTGTGTTTATCTGTGTAGGATGTGTGTGTGTTTAACTATGTAGGATGTGTGTGTGTTTATGAGTGTAGGATGTGTGTGTGTTTATCTGTGTAGGATGTGTGTGTGTTTAACTGTGTAGGATGTGTGTGTGTTTATGAGTGTAGGATGTGTGTGTGTTTATGAGTGTAGGATGTGTGTGTGTTTATCTGTGTAGGATGTGTGTGTGTTTAACTATGTAGGATGTGTGTGTGTTTATGAGTGTAGGATGTGTGTGTGTTTATCTGTGTAGGATGTGTGTGTGTTTAACTGTGTAGGATGTGTGTGTGTTTATCTGTGTAGGATGTGTGTGTGTTTAACTGTGTAGGATGTGTGTGTGTTTAACTGTGTAGGATGTGTGTGTGTTTAACTGTGTAGGATGTGTGTGTGTTTAACTGTGTAGGATGTGTGTGTGTTTATGAGTGTAGGATGTGTGTGTGTTTATCTGTGTAGGATGTGTGTGTGTTTAACTGTGTAGGATGTGTGTGTGTTTATCTGTGTAGGATGTGTGTGTGTTTATCTGTGTAGGATGTGTGTGTGTTTAACTATGTAGGATGTGTGTGTGTTTATGAGTGTAGGATGTGTGTGTGTTTAACTGTGTAGGATGTGTGTGTGTTTATGAGTGTAGGATGTGTGTGTGTTTATCTGTGTAGGATGTGTGTGTGTTTATCTGTGTAGGATGTGTGTGTGTTTATGAGTGTAGGATGTGTGTGTGTTTATGAGTGTAGGATGTGTGTGTGTTTATCTGTGTAGGATGTGTGTGTGTTTATCTGTGTAGGATGTGTGTGTGTTTATGAGTGTAGGATGTGTGTGTGTTTATCTGTGTAGGATGTGTGTGTGTTTAACTATGTAGGATGTGTGTGTGTTTATGAGTGTAGGATGTGTGTGTGTTTATCTGTGTAGGATGTGTGTGTGTTTAACTATGTCGGATGTGTGTGTGTTTATGAGTGTAGGATGTGTGTGTGTTTATCTGTGTAGGATGTGTGTGTGTTTAACTATGTAGGATGTGTGTGTGTTTATGAGTGTAGGATGTGTGTGTGTTTAACTGTGTAGGATGTGTGTGTGTTTATCTGTGTAGGATGTGTGTGTGTTTATGAGTGTAGGATGTGTGTGTGTGTGTTTAACTGTGTAGGATGTGTGTGTGTTTAACTGTGTAGGATGTGTGTGTGTTTAACTGTGTAGGATGTGTGTGTGTTTATCTGTGTAGGATGTGTGTGTGTTTAACTGTGTAGGATGTGTGTGTGTTTATCTGTGTAGGATGTGTGTGTGTTTAACTGTGTAGGATGTGTGTGTGTTTATCTGTGTAGGATGTGTGTGTGTTTAACTGTGTAGGATGTTTGTGTGTTTAACTGTGTAGGATGTGTGTGTGTTTAACTGTGTAGGATGTGTGTGTGTTTATCTGTGTAGGATGTGTGTGTGTTTAACTGTGTAGGATGTGTGTGTGTTTATGAGTGTAGGATGTGTGTGTGTTTAACTGTGTAGGATGTGTGTGTGTTTAACTGTGTAGGATGTGTGTGTGTTTAACTGTGTAGGATGTGTGTGTGTTTATGAGTGTAGGATGTGTGTGTGTTTATCTGTGTAGGATGTGTGTGTGTTTAACTGTGTAGGATGTGTGTGTGTTTATCTGTGTAGGATGTGTGTGTGTTTAACTGTGTAGGATGTGTGTGTGTTTATCTGTGTAGGATGTGTGTGTGTTTAACTGTGTAGGATGTGTGTGTGTTTAACTGTGTAGGATGTGTGTGTGTTTATGAGTGTAGGATGTGTGTGTGTTTATCTGTGTAGGATGTGTGTGTGTTTATCTGTGTAGGATGTGTGTGTGTTTATGAGTGTAGGATGTGTGTGTGTTTATGAGTGTAGGATGTGTGTGTGTTTATCTGTGTAGGATGTGTGTGTGTTTATCTGTGTAGGATGTGTGTGTGTTTATGAGTGTAGGATGTGTGTGTGTTTATCTGTGTAGGATGTGTGTGTGTTTATCTGTGTAGGATGTGTGTGTGTTTATCTGTGTAGGATGTGTGTGTGTTTATGAGTGTAGGATGTGTGTGTGTTTATCTGTGTAGGATGTGTGTGTGTTTATCTGTGTAGGATGTGTGTGTGTTTATCTGTGTAGGATGTGTGTGTGTTTATGAGTGTAGGATGTGTGTGTGTTTATCTGTGTAGGATGTGTGTGTGTTTATCTGTGTAGGATGTGTGTGTGTTTATGAGTGTAGGATGTGTGTGTGTTTATCTGTGTAGGATGTGTGTGTGTTTAACTGTGTAGGATGTGTGTGTGTTTATCTGTGTAGGATGTGTGTGTGTTTAACTATGTAGGATGTGTGTGTGTTTATGAGTGTAGGATGTGTGTGTGTTTATCTGTGTAGGATGTGTGTGTGTTTATGAGTGTAGGATGTGTGTGTGTTTAACTGTGTAGGATGTGTGTGTGTTTATGAGTGTGTGTGTGTGTGTGTTTAACTATGTAGGATGTGTGTGTGTTTATGAGTGTAGGATGTGTGTGTGTTTAACTGTGTAGGATGTGTGTGTGTTTATGAGTGTGTGTGTGTGTGTGTTTAACTATGTAGGATGTGTGTGTGTTTATGAGTGTAGGATGTGTGTGTGTTTAACTGTGTAGGATGTGTGTGTGTTTATGAGTGTGTGTGTGTGTGTGTTTAACTATGTAGGATGTGTGTGTGTTTATGAGTGTAGGATGTGTGTGTGTTTAACTGTGTAGGATGTGTGTGTGTTTATGAGTGTGTGTGTGTGTGTGTTTAACTATGTAGGATGTGTGTGTGTTTATGAGTGTAGGATGTGTGTGTGTTTAACTGTGTAGGATGTGTGTGTGTTTATCTGTGTAGGATGTGTGTGTGTTTAACTATGTAGGATGTGTGTGTGTTTATGAGTGTAGGATGTGTGTGTGTGTTTAACTGTGTAGGATGTGTGTGTGTTTAACTGTGTAGGATGTGTGTGTGTTTAACTGTGTAGGATGTGTGTGTGTTTATCTGTGTAGGATGTGTGTGTGTTTAACTGTGTAGGATGTGTGTGTGTTTATCTGTGTAGGATGTGTGTGTGTTTAACTGTGTAGGATGTGTGTGTGTTTAACTGTGTAGGATGTGTGTGTGTTTAACTGTGTAGGATGTGTGTGTGTTTATCTGTGTAGGATGTGTGTGTGTTTAACTGTGTAGGATGTGTGTGTGTTTATGAGTGTAGGATGTGTGTGTGTTTATCTGTGTAGGATGTGTGTGTGTTTAACTGTGTAGGATGTGTGTGTGTTTATGAGTGTAGGATGTGTGTGTGTTTATCTGTGTAGGATGTGTGTGTGTTTAACTATGTAGGATGTGTGTGTGTTTATGAGTGTAGGATGTGTGTGTGTTTAACTGTGTAGGATGTGTGTGTGTTTATCTGTGTAGGATGTGTGTGTGTTTAACTGTGTAGGATGTGTGTGTGTTTAACTGTGTAGGATGTGTGTGTGTTTATGAGTGTAGGATGTGTGTGTGTTTATCTGTGTAGGATGTGTGTGTGTTTATCTGTGTAGGATGTGTGTGTGTTTAACTGTGTAGGATGTGTGTGTGTTTATGAGTGTAGGATGTGTGTGTGTTTATGAGTGTAGGATGTGTGTGTGTTTATCTGTGTAGGATGTGTGTGTGTTTATGAGTGTAGGATGTGTGTGTGTTTAACTGTGTAGGATGTGTGTGTGTTTAACTGTGTAGGATGTGTGTGTGTTTAACTGTGTAGGATGTGTGTGTGTTTATCTGTGTAGGATGTGTGTGTGTTTAACTGTGTAGGATGTGTGTGTGTTTATCTGTGTAGGATGTGTGTGTGTTTAACTGTGTAGGATGTGTGTGTGTTTATCTGTGTAGGATGTGTGTGTGTTTATCTGTGTAGGATGTGTGTGTGTTTAACTGTGTAGGATGTGTGTGTGTTTATCTGTGTAGGATGTGTGTGTGTTTATCTGTGTAGGATGTGTGTGTGTGTTTAACTGTGTAGGATGTGTGTGTGTTTATGAGTGTAGGATGTGTGTGTGTTTATCTGTGTAGGATGTGTGTGTGTTTATCTGTGTAGGATGTGTGTGTGTTTAACTGTGTAGGATGTGTGTGTGTTTAACTGTGTAGGATGTGTGTGTGTTTAACTGTGTAGGATGTGTGTGTGTTTAACTGTGTAGGATGTGTGTGTGTTTAACTGTGTAGGATGTGTGTGTGTTTAACTGTGTAGGATGTGTGTGTGTTTAACTGTGTAGGATGTGTGTGTGTTTAACTGTGTAGGATGTGTGTGTGTTTATCTGTGTAGGATGTGTGTGTGTTTATCTGTGTAGGATGTGTGTGTGTTTATGAGTGTAGGATGTGTGTGTGTTTATCTGTGTAGGATGTGTGTGTGTTTAACTGTGTAGGATGTGTGTGTGTTTATCTGTGTAGGATGTGTGTGTGTTTAACTGTGTAGGATGTGTGTGTGTTTAACTGTGTAGGATGTGTGTGTGTTTAACTGTGTAGGATGTGTGTGTGTTTATGAGTGTAGGATGTGTGTGTGTTTATGAGTGTAGGATGTGTGTGTGTTTATCTGTGTAGGATGTGTGTGTGTTTAACTGTGTAGGATGTGTGTGTGTGTTTAACTGTGTAGGATGTGTGTGTGTTTAACTGTGTAGGATGTGTGTGTGTGTTTAACTGTGTAGGATGTGTGTGTGTTTATGAGTGTAGGATGTGTGTGTGTTTAACTATGTAGGATGTGTGTGTGTTTATGAGTGTAGGATGTGTGTGTGTTTATCTGTGTAGGATGTGTGTGTGTGTTTAACTGTGTAGGATGTGTGTGTGTTTATCTGTGTAGGATGTGTGTGTGTGTTTAACTGTGTAGGATGTGTGTGTGTTTATGAGTGTAGGATGTGTGTGTGTTTAACTATGTAGGATGTGTGTGTGTTTAACTATGTAGGATATGTGTGTGTTTATCTGTGTAGGATGTGTGTGTGTTTATCTGTGTAGGATGTGTGTGTGTTTATGAGTGTAGGATGTGTGTGTGTTTAACTATGTAGGATGTGTGTGTGTTTATGAGTGTAGGATGTGTGTGTGTTTATCTGTGTAGGATGTGTGTGTGTTTATCTGTGTAGGATGTGTGTGTGTTTATGAGTGTAGGATGTGTGTGTGTTTATGAGTGTAGGATGTGTGTGTGTTTATCTGTGCTGGCTGGTGCTGATGCTGCTGTAATAAGTGCAGTTGCCAGGCAACAGTGGAGATGCTCTCTCCCGCTTCATCTTCTCCAGATCGAGCGCTCTGGTCTTCTCTCTCACACACACACACACACACACACACACATGTCGATCAATCACTGCAGTGTAATCCAGCAGATGTGCAGTAGATGCATCTGCTGCAGTCTGGTCTTCTGCTGGTTCGAGGAGTGAGGATGTGTTTCCAGCGTCTCAGGAGGATGTGTTGAGGATGAACTGGGTCTACACTAGTTACTGGATCTCACTGTTCTCCTGCTAGTGACATCAGATGAGATTTGATTTGTGTCTGCACTCATGTCTTCACCAGATCTTCACGTGTCTTCTCTATCGTTCTTCATGGCTCCTGTGAACCTGATTTTGTAACAGTGCTTGGAATCAGTTTTGGGGCTTCTTCAGTCTGATGTAGACTGTGAGAGCTGAGAGCTGTCTGAGATGAATGAAGTTGAGTTGAATTACACTTCATCTCTAGAGACAGTCGAGCTCATAGTGTCACAGTCACACCTGCTGCCTCCGTCTCTCTCTTTCTGAGCATTTATTTATGTATTTATTGACCACATCAAACTTCAGACGTGCTCTGCTCTTCACTTCAGCAGATATCATACTGGGCTTGCACCACGTGCTCTTCAGTTTAGTATCATTTCACATCAAAGTGCATGCAGTGTGTGGTCAGTTAGTCATGAAGATACAGACAGTTGCTTTAAACTACATGGATGTAATAAGTGTGTGTGTGTGTGTGTGTGTGTGTGTCCAGCAGGCTCGTGAAATGAAATGACTCGTTCATGTCTCTGAGTCACGGTTGATGTCCAGTCTCTTCTGAGATCAGATCAGACACAGCACTGCAGTCCTCCAGTGTTTCAGATCTTTATATATTCATCTTCTCTTCATTCAGCAAACACTTCTACACGCTCCACTTCACACACACTTAATTTCAGCATACATTCAGCAGTAACCTCACTTTTCCTGAAAGTTAAAGTGTAATGTATTTCTGTGATGCTCCGCTGTATTTTCAGCATCATTCCTCCAGTCTTCAGTGTTACATGATCTTCAGAAATCAGAATAATATGATCATTTACTGCTCAAGAAACATTTCTGATTATTATCAGTGTTGAACACAGTTGTGCTGCTCAATATTTCTGTGGAAACTGTGCAGTAACTTACATTGTTATGACTAGTTTCTGTGTTTTCTGCATCGCTGCAATCATTCTCTGTGCGTGTGTCTCTATCAGGTTCTTGCTGTTCTCTCTGTGCGCGTGTCTCTATCAGGTTCTTGCTGTTCTCTCTGTGCGTGTGTCTCTATCAGGTTCTTGCTGTTCTCTCTGTGCGTGTGTCTCTATCAGGTCCTTGCTGTTCTCTCTGTGCGTGTGTCTCTATCAGGTTCTTGCTGTTCTCTCTGTGCGCGTGTCTCTATCAGGTCCTTGCTGTTCTCTCTGTGTGCGTGTCTCTATCAGGTCCTTGCTGTTCTCTCTGTGCGCGTGTCTCTATCAGGTCCTTGCTGTTCTCTCTGTGTGTGCGTGTCTCTATCAGGTCCTTGCTGTTCTCTCTGTGCGTGTGTCTCTATCAGGTTCTTGCTGTTCTCTCTGTGCGCGTGTCTCTATCAGGTCCTTGCTGTTCTCTCTGTGCGTGTGTCTCTATCAGGTTCTTGCTGTTCTCTCTGTGCGCGTGTCTCTATCAGGTCCTTGCTGTTCTCTCTGTGCGTGTGTCTCTATCAGGTTCTTGCTGTTCTCTCTGTGCGCGTGTCTCTATCAGGTTCTTGCTGTTCTCTCTGTGCGCGTGTCTCTATCAGGTCCTTGCTGTTCTCTCTGTGCGTGTGTCTCTATCAGGTTCTTGCTGTTCTCTCTGTGCGTGTGTCTCTATCAGGTTCTTGCTGTTCTCTCTGTGCGTGTGTCTCTATCAGGTCCTTGCTGTTCTCTCTGTGCGTGTGTCTCTATCAGGTTCTTGCTGTTCTCTCTGTGCGTGTGTCTCTATCAGGTTCTTGCTGTTCTCTCTGTGCGCGTGTCTCTATCAGGTCCTTGCTGTTCTCTCTGTGCGTGTGTCTCTATCAGGTTCTTGCTGTTCTCTCTGTGCGCGTGTCTCTATCAGGTCCTTGCTGTTCTCTCTGTGCGTGTGTCTCTATCAGGTTCTTGCTGTTCTCTCTGTGCGTGTGTCTCTATCAGGTCCTTGCTGTTCTCTCTGTGCGTGTGTCTCTATCAGGTCCTTGCTGTTCTCTCTGTGCGCGTGTCTCTATCAGGTCCTTGCTGTTCTCTCTGTGCGTGTGTCTCTATCAGGTTCTTGCTGTTCTCTCTGTGCGTGTGTCTCTATCAGGTTCTTGCTGTTCTCTCTGTGCGTGTGTCTCTATCAGGTCCTTGCTGTTCTCTCTGTGCGTGTGTCTCTATCAGGTTCTTGCTGTTCTCTCTGTGCGTGTGTCTCTATCAGGTTCTTGCTGTTCTCTCTGTGCGCGTGTCTCTATCAGGTCCTTGCTGTTCTCTCTGTGCGTGTGTCTCTATCAGGTTCTTGCTGTTCTCTCTGTGCGCGTGTCTCTATCAGGTCCTTGCTGTTCTCTCTGTGCGTGTGTCTCTATCAGGTTCTTGCTGTTCTCTCTGTGCGTGTGTCTCTATCAGGTTCTTGCTGTTCTCTCTGTGCGTGTGTCTCTATCAGGTTCTTGCTGTTCTCTCTGTGCGTGTGTCTCTATCAGGTCCTTGCTGTTCTCTCTGTGCGTGTGTCTCTATCAGGTCCTTGCTGTTCTCTCTGTGCGTGTGTCTCTATCAGGTTCTTGCTGTTCTCTCTGTGCGCGTGTCTCTATCAGGTCCTTGCTGTTCTCTCTGTGCGTGTGTCTCTATCAGGTTCTTGCTGTTCTCTCTGTGCGCGTGTCTCTATCAGGTCCTTGCTGTTCTCTCTGTGCGTGTGTCTCTATCAGGTTCTTGCTGTTCTCTCTGTGCGTGTGTCTCTATCAGGTTCTTGCTGTTCTCTCTGTGCGTGTGTCTCTATCAGGTCCTTGCTGTTCTCTCTGTGCGTGTGTCTCTATCAGGTCCTTGCTGTTCTCTCTGTGCGTGTGTCTCTATCAGGTCCTTGCTGTTCTCTCTGTGCGTGTGTCTCTATCAGGTCCTTGCTGTTCTCTCTGTGCGTGTGTCTCTATCAGGTTCTTGCTGTTCTCTCTGTGCGCGTGTCTCTATCAGGTCCTTGCTGTTCTCTCTGTGCGTGTGTCTCTATCAGGTTCTTGCTGTTCTCTCTGTGCGTGTGTCTCTATCAGGTTCTTGCTGTTCTCTCTGTGCGCGTGTCTCTATCAGGTTCTTGCTGTTCTCTCTGTGCGCGTGTCTCTATCAGGTCCTTGCTGTTCTCTCTGTGCGTGTGTCTCTATCAGGTTCTTGCTGTTCTCTCTGTGCGTGTGTCTCTATCAGGTTCTTGCTGTTCTCTCTGTGCGTGTGTCTCTATCAGGTTCTTGCTGTTCTCTCTGTGCGTGTGTCCTCTATCAGGTTCTTGCTGTTCTCTCTGTGCGTGTGTCTCTATCAGGTTCTTGCTGTTCTCTCGGTGCGCGTGTCTCTATCAGGTCCTTGCTGTTCTCTCTGTGCGCGTGTCTCTATCAGGTCCTTGCTGTTCTCTCTGTGTGCGTGTGTCTCTATCAGGTCCTTGCTGTTCTCTCTGTGTGCGTGTGTCTCTATCAGGTCCTTGCTGTTCTCTCTGTGCGCGTGTCTCTATCAGGTTCTTGCTGTTCTCTCTGTGCGTGTGTCTCTATCAGGTCCTTGCTGTTCTCTCTGTGCGCGTGTCTCTATCAGGTCCTTGCTGTTCTCTCTGTGCGCGTGTCTCTATCAGGTCCTTGCTGTTCTCTCTGTGCGTGTGTCTCTATCAGGTTCTTGCTGTTCTCTCTGTGCGCGTGTCTCTATCAGGTTCTTGCTGTTCTCTCTGTGCGCGTGTCTCTATCAGGTCCTTGCTGTTCTCTCTGTGCGTGTGTCTCTATCAGGTTCTTGCTGTTCTCTCTGTGCGCGTGTCTCTATCAGGTCCTTGCTGTTCTCTCTGTGCGTGTGTCTCTATCAGGTCCTTGCTGTTCTCTCTGTGCGTGTGTCTCTATCAGGTCCTTGCTGTTCTCTCTGTGCGCGTGTCTCTATCAGGTCCTTGCTGTTCTCTCTGTGCGTGTGTCTCTATCAGGTTCTTGCTGTTCTCTCTGTGCGCGTGTCTCTATCAGGTCCTTGCTGTTCTCTCTGTGCGTGTGTCTCTATCAGGTTCTTGCTGTTCTCTCTGTGCGCGTGTCTCTATCAGGTCCTTGCTGTTCTCTCTGTGCGTGTGTCTCTATCAGGTCCTTGCTGTTCTCTCTGTGCGTGTGTCTCTATCAGGTTCTTGCTGTTCTCTCTGTGCGTGTGTCTCTATCAGGTTCTTGCTGTTCTCTCTGTGCGTGTGTCTCTATCAGGTCCTTGCTGTTCTCTCTGTGCGTGTGTCTCTATCAGGTCCTTGCTGTTCTCTCTGTGCGCGTGTCTCTATCAGGTCCTTGCTGTTCTCTCTGTGCGCGTGTCTCTATCAGGTCCTTGCTGTTCTCTCTGTGCGCGTGTCTCTATCAGGTCCTTGCTGTTCTCTCGGTGTGCGTGTCTCTATCAGGTCCTTGCTGTTCTCTCTGTGCGCGTGTCTCTATCAGGTCCTTGCTGTTCTCTCGGTGCGCGTGTCTCTATCAGGTCCTTGCTGTTCTCTCGGTGCGCGTGTCTCTATCAGGTCCTTGCTGTTCTCTCTGTGCGCGTGTCTCTATCAGGTCCTTGCTGTTCTCTCTGTGCGTGTGTCTCTATCAGGTTCTTGCTGTTCTCTCTGTGCGCGTGTCTCTATCAGGTTCTTGCTGTTCTCTCTGTGCGCGTGTCTCTATCAGGTCCTTGCTGTTCTCTCTGTGCGCGTGTCTCTATCAGGTTCTTGCTGTTCTCTCTGTGCGCGTGTCTCTATCAGGTCCTTGCTGTTCTCTCTGTGCGTGTGTCTCTATCAGGTTCTTGCTGTTCTCTCTGTGCGCGTGTCTCTATCAGGTTCTTGCTGTTCTCTCTGTGCGCGTGTCTCTATCAGGTCCTTGCTGTTCTCTCTGTGCGCGTGTCTCTATCAGGTTCTTGCTGTTCTCTCTGTGCGCGTGTCTCTATCAGGTCCTTGCTGTTCTCTCTGTGCGCGTGTCTCTATCAGGTTCTTGCTGTTCTCTCTGTGCGCGTGTCTCTATCAGGTCCTTGCTGTTCTCTCTGTGCGTGTGTCTCTATCAGGTTCTTGCTGTTCTCTCTGTGCGCGTGTCTCTATCAGGTTCTTGCTGTTCTCTCTGTGCGCGTGTCTCTATCAGGTCCTTGCTGTTCTCTCTGTGCGCGTGTCTCTATCAGGTTCTTGCTGTTCTCTCTGTGCGCGTGTCTCTATCAGGTCCTTGCTGTTCTCTCTGTGCGTGTGTCTCTATCAGGTCCTTGTGGCGTGTGTTAATCAGGGCTCAGGAACATGGTTTCTCCTTCAGCTCCAGCAGTAATTAACCTCTGCAGGAGAGAGAGATGATGAATACTGATCTTCATCAGCAGTGAAGCAGCTCTGGTTAGCTGAGGAGGTCTTTCACAGATGATTCACGAGTGCTCAACATTATATATGACACATCATGTCCTGCGTTTATATACAGTGATTCTTTTGAGTTATTAACAATCAGCTTAAACTATGATGTGATTCATTTATTGCATTACAGTGTGTGTGTGTGTGTGAGTGTGTGTGTGTGTGTGTGTGTGTGTGTGTGCGTGTGTGTGTGTGCATGTGTGTGTGAGTCTGTGTGTGTGTGTGTGTCTCTGTGTGTGTGTGTGTGTCTGTGTGTGTGTGTGTGTGTGTGTGTGTGTGCGTGTGTGTGTGTGCATGTGTGTGTGAGTCTGTGTGTGTGTCTGTGTGTGTGTGTGTGTCTCTGTGTGTGTGTTTGTGTGTGTGTGTGTCTCTGTGTGTGTGTGTGTGTGTGTGTCCTGTGTGTGTCTCTGTGTGTGTGTGTGTGTCTGTGTGTGTGTGTGTCTGTGTGTGTGTGTGTGTCTCTGTGTGTGTGTGTGTGTGTGTGTGTGTGTGTGTCTGTGTGTGTGTGTGTGTGTGTGCGTGTGTGTGTGTGCATGTGTGTGTGAGTCTGTGTGTGTGTCTGTGTGTGTGTGTGTGTCTCTGTGTGTGTGTTTGTGTGTGTGTGTGTCTCTGTGTGTGTGTGTGTGTGTGTCCTGTGTGTGTCTCTGTGTGTGTGTGTGTGTGTGTGTGTCCAGTGTGTGTCCAGTGTGTGAGTCTGTGTGTGTGTGGACAGCAGATAAAGCGTGTGCAGTCATGAAGCTTCACTCACTGACTCTGTGAATTGATCACAGTGTGAAGCTGATTTCCTGTTTCCTTCACACACACACACACACACACTCATCTGACTCTCCACAGCGAGGACAGATCTGATCAATATTGATGATGGACGCTGGGGAATTAACCCTTAAGTCACCTGAGAGTCTGTGGGAGGAGCAGTGAACGTGTACGTCTCGTGTCTTGGTTTGATGTTGAGAGGTGTTTGTGGTGTATATCTAGATACACTGACTGTTCAGACGCTCTGTGTTTAGTCTCAGGAAGCATTAATCCTGCATGACTGTCTGCTTTAACATCTCCCCCTCTCTGATAAAGAGGATCTCCTTCACATGATTCAGTGTGATTCTTCATCTGTTCATCGTCTGATGCATGCCTTGATCATTTATTATTTGAAGCATTTCACTTGATATCAATGAACGATTGAGTGAAATTACGTTTTGAAGATAATAATTATTTTAAGTAGTTTTAGTTATTTAGTTAATTATTTTAAGTTTATGTTTTCTTCTCCAGTCTCCAGTGTCAGTAAATCAGACGTGTGTTTATTCAATAATAAAAGCTTTCTCTGAGCGTCTGCTCTCTGGAGTGTGTAGTGACTGATCTGTCGTCAGACCTGATCACATCTGATCTGTGTGATGTGTGATGGGTTTCTCATCATTCCTCTGATACTGTCATGATGGTCGGCCGGTCATCTGCTCCAGAGAGACTCTGTTCACAGACACATCATAGAAGAGGGTTATTAATAATTCATCCGCTCGGTGAAAACACTGAGCTGCAGATGTTTGGAGCAGTCGCAGACACCGCGTCCGTCTGAGCTTCTCCCGTCTGCTGGCGGCGCTCCGAGGATTTCCCAACACTAACACATCATCCGTCCAAAACAAACTCATGCAAGCGCGTGTTCCTCAGCCCATGATCCCAAACCAGTTTCTGTGAGCGAAGCTGCCAAGGGTCATGAGATCAGCACTGGTGTGTGTGTGTGTGTGTGTGTGACAGGACCACAGCGTCTTCTTCCAGAACAACTCTCTCGTTGGGTTTGAGTCCGTTTAACCCACACGTGATTTCACACTGCCTTAAATACCGCTTAAACTCTTCATTTCTTCTGGAAGTTTGGTGCACATTGTTCATCCTGGTTCATGATTGTGCATGCAAAGTTTCAACACACAGATGTGTTTTGGAAAGTCTGAACATAAATAGTCATGAGTTTGATGTGGTGGTCAATTTGATCAACACTTGATTCTCAAACTGATCGCAGTACTGGCCCAATTATTTATTTCTCCTTTAAATTTGGTGGATATCTCTTGTTTTGGGTCCTGATTATGTCTGCAAAGTTTCGACACGTAGATGTGTTTTGGAAAGGCTGCATCCAGCTGGTGTTTCTCTCAGGAGAACTGAAGACTGCAGTGATCTCAGGAGACACAGATGCTTGAGACGCTGGTGTTCACTAGGGACAGACTACATAATGCAGGAATAATGAATTAACACATGTTAGTATATATACATAGAGGGAAATATTGCTTTTATTACTATTGCAGTATATATGTGCACGAAATGATTCAAATTCATTCTCCATTTTTAGTTTATTTTAGTGATTTTTTTAAAATCAGGAATTTGGCAAATTTTTTGAAAGAATTCATCTAGGTAAATATTTATATATATATATATATTTTTTTTCTATCACAGTATTTGTTTACAGTCTTTATATTTAGTGTGTTTTTGTGTGATTTTAAATGATTGTTTTAGTGATTTCAGCAATTAATTCTTAACAATAATTCTTCTTTTTAGTTACAAAAATTAGTGATTTGCAAAATTTGTATTTAAATGATTTTTGATCTTAATGATATTTTGATATTAATACATTTTGTGTTTAATTTCTATAGTAATATATTGCCGTGCCTAATATTAGCTAAAATATATTTGTTCTTTTTTAGTGGTTAAAAATTGGGGTCCCACTTTATATTAGGTGGCCTTAACTACTATGTACTTACATAAAAACATAAGTACAATGTACTTATTGTGTTCATATTGTATTGTAAAACACTTTTGCTGCTATTGAGGTGGGACGGGGGTAAGGTTAGGGAGAGGGTTGGAGGTGTGGGTAAGTTTAAGGGTGGGTTAAGGTGTAAAGTATGGGTCAACAGTCTAATTATAAATGTAATTACAGAAATTAAATACAGATGTAATTACATGTCGTTTTTTTTTTCAAATATAAGTACAATGTAAAAACATGTATGTACACAATAAGTACATTGTCCTAAATTATTAATTAAAATGTAAGTACATAGTAGTTACTTAATATAAAGTAGGTCCAAAATTGGAATATAATCTTGGTACATATTACTTTCTTATCACTATTACTGTACATGTGTGGACAAATTTGAATCTTTAAAGTCTGTTTCCTCAAAATGAGTTTCATCTCCTCTTCTTCTTCTGCGCTCACATACATCAGAGTTTACAGCTTTATTCTTATCTATATCCTTCAGGTTTTTACAGGAGTGTATGTTAATATCATTCACCTGCTTTTATTACACTTTATCCACATCCATCTGTAGATTTCATGCTGTTTCTGCTAAAATGAGTTTGTTTCTTGACTCCAGCATCACATACACCCAAACGCAGAGTTATATTCTGATCTATAATCTGAAGGGTTTGATGATATCATTAACATTGATTTTATTATTTCACTTTCTGTAGTTGTGTCTGTAGATTTCAGTTCCAGTTCATATCTTCAGAGAGGTTGTTTCAGTTTCAGCAGTTTTTATTGGTATCTGTGTCCTGAAGGGGTTTGATCACGTCATTCACACTGATTTATTGTGATCTTCTGATTTATGAAGTGATAGAGAGAGAGAAATCCCCCAAATCCCCTACTCTTTAAAGTCATTTTAACCTGGCTTCATCAAGCGTTCAGATTTTTGTTCTTTAAATGTATATGTGCAAATCTTTTAAATATATTTAAATCTAACCTTTTAGAAAAGCTTGTAGAAGAATGATCTTAATATACTGTGATTAATTCAGTCTGTGGAAGTGTGGTGGTGTCTAGTTAATAATTTGTCTTGAATGTCAATAGGTCAGTTTATTTCAGGATCTGGTTATTTCCTGTGTGTTATTATCTGTGTTTAGTACAGTATGTTTGGACTGAGACGTTGCTGCAGATTTATACACCGCTTCACCCTGTGTTGTTTGAAAGACCATGTGTATTTAACACATATTATACACACATTCATCGCAGTTAATACGTATAGTTTGTGCACTGATGGTAACATGTGTTTAGTATGTGAAATACATGTATAACATGCGGTAAGCACATATTTCACATGTTAAATTCCTGTGTTTTTGAACCTTTTGGCCTTCCACAGTTTTGATGTAGAGTAATAAAGCTCGTGTCATTCACGTGTGTAAACTGAATGATGTATTTCTGATAGTATGCTGATTAATATCTGGTTTCACATTTGACCTTTTTACACTGAATATCAATGCTTTATTGTACATGACTAAAGAAATGCAGCAGATCAATTTAAAGGTTGTTATTCCAGCCTGTTTTTTCTATATTGTGTATTTTATCGTATTTTTTTATATATATTTTTTTTTATATTAAACACTTATATTTTATATTTGTATATATTTATTTAATTTTAATGCATTATAAATTGTATATTTTAAATTACAAAGATATTGTAAATAAATTTTATTTATATTAATTTGTATTTGATTTTGATTCATTGTATATTTTAGATTTATTGTTTTATATTTTATATTGCATTTATATTTTCCATTATTTCCATTTATATCTTAATTCTCAGGTTTTATTTTATTCATTATTTGTGTATATTTTATTGTTGAGCTCCAGACGTCTGTGATGGATGTTAGGATGAAGGACTCAAACTAAATGCAGTCGTTCTGTCAGAATGCTGTAAATCAGACACACACACACACACACACACACACACACACACACACACACACGCTGGTGGTGTTAGGGTTTCACCTTCATAAAGCATTCCAGATAGATGCATATACAATGATGCAGCATGAAAAACTGATCACATCTCTCATCTAAAAGTAAACGTTTATACAAGTCATTTTTACACATTTTCTGAGTAATATTTAAATTGTTTTGATATAAAAAAGGTAGTTTAATAAACACACACACACACACATCAGTAGGCTGTTGTGTCTCAGTCTTTCTGAATCTGTGTTATTTTGGGCCGAACAGAGGCGCATCAGTGTCACATCAGAGCTCAGAGACTGATGTTAGTGAGAAGAATTAGCATAATTATTATCATCACATCACACATCAAAACTGAAGACACACAAACACAAACTCATGATATAAACTCACCCTGAACATCATGAATGACTGGTGTGGGTGACACACACTTACACACACACACTCTCTCTCTCTCTCTCTCACACACACACACACACACACACGCACACACACACACACACACACACTCAGTCTCCCACGTCAGACACTCATCCAAACACACAGATCTGTTGCGTGTGCTATATCTGTGTGTCAGGATATTGATCACGTCATATTTGATGTTTTCTTCTCATCAGTTGTGTACAGTAGGGTTGCACGTTACATCTAATGTTGTTAAATGAATGTTCATAGCATTATTTGAGTTTCATGTGTGTGTGTGTGTGTGTGTGTGTGTGTGTGAATGACTCTGTGCATCTTCACATGTCAGTATTTAAAGCTGATTGTGTTCTTCATGTGACTCTCATCATCATCTTCTTCTTTGGTGTTTATCAGTGTATTAGACAGATTCCAGTCCTTCAGTAGACTGGTATATTAACATCATATCAGTTAATGGAAATACGGTATTTAAATGTAAATTTAAGTTAAAACCGTAAAATCTAAACAGTTGGCACCACATTCTTTACAGCTGTCAGTTTTTTGCTGTGAATTTGAGAGAGTGGCAGACGGAGACAGAAGTGCATCATGGGTAGTGTGTGTGTTCTGTTGGGTCAGGTGTTGTTCAGATGAAGTCATCACGACACTGAAGCAGTGATTATACTGAAAGAACACGTGTAGGCGGGGCTTGGCTCTGTGCATCAGCTGATTGGATGTTGAGAATGTGGGTGTGGTCACAGGTGTATGCAAATACGCCTTCAGAAATCATCTTAATATGATGATTTACTGCTCAAGAAACATTTCTGATTATCATCGATGGTGAAAACATTCATGAAAAATGTTTCAGGGTTCACAGATGAAGAGAAAGTTCAAAAGAACATGGTATGATTTGATCAGAGGAGTCAGATGTCTTTATTTCTCTGGGAAGCTGGTGTGTGTTTAATCCCGTCTGAAGCGCTGGAGGAAAGAGAAGCTTTCCGAGAGTCAGACTTCACTAAACACACACTGAACACGGTCTCGTCTCAGCCGAGAGGCACTCTGTGCTCATTCACATCGCTTATTAAACTAATATTATTCATAATGAAATAAAACCGTTAATCCATTCAAGTGATTCATTCAAACATTTTGGAACAAGTTTGGTTGATGGAGCAAAAACAGAAAAAGTCACTTGATAATAACTTGTTGTCTATTGAACTGTTATAAAAACCCAGCACGATTAACTCTGGTGAATGAAATACATGTGTGTTTATGTTTTTAACAGTGTTCATACATACATACACTAACTCAGTATTTACTGTCAGTGTTTAACTCGTGTGTGTGTGTTATGGTCTACATTAGTCATTATCGCATTAACACAATACTCCAGTGAAGTCAGGTTTAATCCGGACTAGAGCTGGTCTCCATCGTGAGCTCCTCAGATCTTTCCCAGCGCTGCATCAGATCTCTGTATTCAGAGACACTTTCAGGAGATTGTGTTTGACTGATCCATCATTTAAAACTGCTGCAAGAGTCTGGGTTTATTTTGTCGTCAGCACAGATGATGTACAGAAATCTGTGTTCTGTGAAGTATGACATCTATAATGTGTATATTTGATGTTTTTATTAGTGCTGTCAAACAATTAATCGTGATTAAACACATCCAAAATGAAAGTTTTAGTTTACATCACATATGTGTGTGTGCTGTGTATATTTATTATGCATATATAAATACACACACATGCATGTGTATATATTTAAGAAAAAATATTCGGTTTATGTTTTATGTATTTATATATGATATAATTTACATGAATATAAATATATTGATGTAAATATTTTCTAAATATATGCTGTATATGTTTGTATTTATATATATATATACATAATAAACAGTACAAAAACTTTTTTTACAGCACTAAATTTTAATATTATATTATCTATATTATATTATATATTATGAAGTTTTAGTCTTTTTCTTGTGCTTTTTGTCATTATTATTAATTTAATATTTCTGTGTTGTAGTTGTTTTAGTTTTTAGATGCAATATATATTATCATTTTTGTTTATATTTTGAATTTTTATATTTTCCATTAAATTTATAATGTTAAATATTTGTGTATTTTATATTTTTAAATATATATTTCTGTATTATATTTTAAAGTTTTAGTCATTTTTTTAGTCAATTTTTTTACAAACATTTCTGTGTAGTCTTTGTTGTAGTTTGTATAAGTTTTTTTTTACATTTATTTTTATACTCATTTTGTTGTGTGTTTCTGTTATTTGTATAGTTTTTTTATATTCTATATAGTTTTTTTTTTTGCTATTTAGTTTTAGCTATATACATAACAAAAACGGACAATTATAAACTAATTTTATCAAAAACTAAACAAAAGTAAGAGATGTTGGGCTTGGAAACTGATGTTTTTATAATTGTAATCAATAACCTTGCACTCTTGGAAAGGTCTTCTGTCTTTCTGAGGGTGAACAGTGTCTCGTCTGTCTCTTCGTCCTCCAGAGCGTTCCTCAGCTGCCATGTGGTAAAGCGCTCTACAGCTACGAGGGCAAAGAAGCGGGCGACCTGAAGTTCAGTAAAGGTGACATCATCATCCTGCGACGGAAGGTGGACGAGAACTGGTTCCACGGCGAGCTGAACGGCAGCCACGGCTTCCTCCCGGCGAGCTACATCCAGTGCATCCACCCGCTGTCCCAGACTCCGCCGCAGGGGAAGGCTCTCTACGACTTCCAGGTCACAGACAAAGACCAGGACAAAGACTGCCTGACCTTCAGTAAGGTACAGACACAATTTCAGGATATACAGTCTAAATGTATAAACGTGTAAATATTTTCAAAATATATACTGTATGTGTGTGTACATGATATATATACACAGTACACACACATATATCGTGTAAACTAAAACTTTTATTTTGGATGCGATTCATCTTTTGATAGCACTAATGTTTAGCAGCTTTGAATAAAAGCTAAATGCTTACATTTTAATATAGTTATCATGAAATAGGATCCGTAAGATTCAAGGGGTCATGTGTCGATGTATGGACAAAACCTAACAAAACCCCATTGTTGAGAGTCTGTTGTTGACTCTGT
>NC_068404.1:33096599-33116744 GCF_023724105.1 Carassius gibelio
TACCCAGGGCCTAAGTGGTTAAGGTCAGGGTTGGTTTTTGGGAGGAGATTTTAAACTATATACAAGTACACAAGCCTTTTATCGCGACGTTTCGACAGCTTTCTGTGTCTTCTTCAGGCATGACTTGTGTAAAATAAATGTTTTTTTCTCTGAGCTCAATTTAATTTTTTAATTTTATTTCTAAACACCATGTATGTGGTGGAGCAAAAAATCAACTGTCATCCTCTTCTCACTCGGGAGCTGTGTGTGCAGCTTCTTATACCCCGAGCAGGGCCTAGGCTCCTCCCCTCTGTTTATTTTTGAATTTTTAAATTTTTCTAATTTTTCAGAGCCTTTTCTTTGAATATATCAAGCACTTTTAAGTGCATTTTTTGAATTCCAGCACTCTTTCATCTTCCCTTACACTCTTATAAGTTTACTTTTTTTGTTTTAGTGTACACTTTTTTGTGTTACTAACTTCACAGACCCATTTATTTATGTTTCACTTTCACACACTTATTTGTGTTTTTAGCACCCCTTTGTTTTACTTTACAACACATTTTTTTGTGTTATGTATCGCTCACGGCACCCCCATTGTCTTTTCAACCTCAACTGTGCTTTCATTCAAAAAAATACACCTTTTTGTGCTATGATACATCCCTCTTTCTAGCTCACTACTGTACATTTTTGTGTATCACATTTAAACCAACTATATACAAATTCTGTTTAGATGACTCTTAACCCATATGTATCTTTTTTGATTTTTTACAGATGGAGACATCCAGTATGGTTTTCCGTAAAGGGAGACCAGCGAGGCCCAGAGAGAGAGGCACGGGCTGAGTTAGGTAAGTAGAGATCCCAGAACCAACGCCCAAAGGGCATCGGACTGGGTTGTGCACTGTCCATCCCACCCATGGTCACCAAGCAGGCTCCACTTTCATACTGGCCACACCAGAGTGTCCCATCACCCAGTATAGGGCTCTAACGGTCAGGGCTCTAATGTCCCGGGCTCTATTACCCAGGGCCTAAGTGGTTAAGGTCAGGGTTGGTTTTTGGGAGGAGATTTTAAACTATATACAAGTACACAAGCCTTTTATCGCGACGTTTCGACAGCTTTCTGTGTCTTCTTCAGGCATGACTTGTGTAAAATAAATGTTTTTTTCTCTGAGCTCAATTTAATTTTTTAATTTTATTTCTAAACACCATGTATGTGGTGGAGCAAAAAATCAACTGTCATCCTCTTCTCACTCGGGAGCTGTGTGTGCAGCTTCTTATACCCCGAGCAGGGCCTAGGCTCCTCCCCTCTGTTTATTTTTGAATTTTTAAATTTTTCTAATTTTTCAGAGCCTTTTCTTTGAATATATCAAGCACTTTTAAGTGCATTTTTTGAATTCCAGCACTCTTTCATCTTCCCTTACACTCTTATAAGTTTACTTTTTTTGTTTTAGTGTACACTTTTTTGTGTTACTAACTTCACAGACCCATTTATTTATGTTTCACTTTCACACACTTATTTGTGTTTTTAGCACCCCTTTGTTTTACTTTACAACACATTTTTTTGTGTTATGTATCGCTCACGGCACCCCCATTGTCTTTTCAACCTCAACTGTGCTTTCATTCAAAAAAATACACCTTTTTGTGCTATGATACATCCCTCTTTCTAGCTCACTACTGTACATTTTTGTGTATCACATTTAAACCAACTATATACAAATTCTGTTTAGATGACTCTTAACCCATATGTATCTTTTTTGATTTTTTACAGATGGAGACATCCAGTATGGTTTTCCGTAAAGGGAGACCAGCGAGGCCCAGAGAGAGAGGCACGGGCTGAGTTAGGTAAGTAGAGATCCCAGAACCAACGCCCAAAGGGCATCGGACTGGGTTGTGCACTGTCCATCCCACCCATGGTCACCAAGCAGGCTCCACTTTCATACTGGCCACACCAGAGTGTCCCATCACCCAGTATAGGGCTCTAACGGTCAGGGCTCTAATGTCCCGGGCTCTATTACCCAGGGCCTAAGTGGTTAAGGTCAGGGTTGGTTTTTGGGAGGAGATTTTAAACTATATACAAGTACACAAGCCTTTTATCGCGACGTTTCGACAGCTTTCTGTGTCTTCTTCAGGCATGACTTGTGTAAAATAAATGTTTTTTTCTCTGAGCTCAATTTAATTTTTTAATTTTATTTCTAAACACCATGTATGTGGTGGAGCAAAAAATCAACTGTCATCCTCTTCTCACTCGGGAGCTGTGTGTGCAGCTTCTTATACCCCGAGCAGGGCCTAGGCTCCTCCCCTCTGTTTATTTTTGAATTTTTAAATTTTTCTAATTTTTCAGAGCCTTTTCTTTGAATATATCAAGCACTTTTAAGTGCATTTTTTGAATTCCAGCACTCTTTCATCTTCCCTTACACTCTTATAAGTTTACTTTTTTTGTTTTAGTGTACACTTTTTTGTGTTACTAACTTCACAGACCCATTTATTTATGTTTCACTTTCACACACTTATTTGTGTTTTTAGCACCCCTTTGTTTTACTTTACAACACATTTTTTTGTGTTATGTATCGCTCACGGCACCCCCATTGTCTTTTCAACCTCAACTGTGCTTTCATTCAAAAAAATACACCTTTTTGTGCTATGATACATCCCTCTTTCTAGCTCACTACTGTACATTTTTGTGTATCACATTTAAACCAACTATATACAAATTCTGTTTAGATGACTCTTAACCCATATGTATCTTTTTTGATTTTTTACAGATGGAGACATCCAGTATGGTTTTCCGTAAAGGGAGACCAGCGAGGCCCAGAGAGAGAGGCACGGGCTGAGTTAGGTAAGTAGAGATCCCAGAACCAACGCCCAAAGGGCATCGGACTGGGTTGTGCACTGTCCATCCCACCCATGGTCACCAAGCAGGCTCCACTTTCATACTGGCCACACCAGAGTGTCCCATCACCCAGTATAGGGCTCTAACGGTCAGGGCTCTAATGTCCCGGGCTCTATTACCCAGGGCCTAAGTGGTTAAGGTCAGGGTTGGTTTTTGGGAGGAGATTTTAAACTATATACAAGTACACAAGCCTTTTATCGCGACGTTTCGACAGCTTTCTGTGTCTTCTTCAGGCATGACTTGTGTAAAATAAATGTTTTTTTCTCTGAGCTCAATTTAATTTTTTAATTTTATTTCTAAACACCATGTATGTGGTGGAGCAAAAAATCAACTGTCATCCTCTTCTCACTCGGGAGCTGTGTGTGCAGCTTCTTATACCCCGAGCAGGGCCTAGGCTCCTCCCCTCTGTTTATTTTTGAATTTTTAAATTTTTCTAATTTTTCAGAGCCTTTTCTTTGAATATATCAAGCACTTTTAAGTGCATTTTTTGAATTCCAGCACTCTTTCATCTTCCCTTACACTCTTATAAGTTTACTTTTTTTGTTTTAGTGTACACTTTTTTGTGTTACTAACTTCACAGACCCATTTATTTATGTTTCACTTTCACACACTTATTTGTGTTTTTAGCACCCCTTTGTTTTACTTTACAACACATTTTTTTGTGTTATGTATCGCTCACGGCACCCCCATTGTCTTTTCAACCTCAACTGTGCTTTCATTCAAAAAAATACACCTTTTTGTGCTATGATACATCCCTCTTTCTAGCTCACTACTGTACATTTTTGTGTATCACATTTAAACCAACTATATACAAATTCTGTTTAGATGACTCTTAACCCATATGTATCTTTTTTGATTTTTTACAGATGGAGACATCCAGTATGGTTTTCCGTAAAGGGAGACCAGCGAGGCCCAGAGAGAGAGGCACGGGCTGAGTTAGGTAAGTAGAGATCCCAGAACCAACGCCCAAAGGGCATCGGACTGGGTTGTGCACTGTCCATCCCACCCATGGTCACCAAGCAGGCTCCACTTTCATACTGGCCACACCAGAGTGTCCCATCACCCAGTATAGGGCTCTAACGGTCAGGGCTCTAATGTCCCGGGCTCTATTACCCAGGGCCTAAGTGGTTAAGGTCAGGGTTGGTTTTTGGGAGGAGATTTTAAACTATATACAAGTACACAAGCCTTTTATCGCGACGTTTCGACAGCTTTCTGTGTCTTCTTCAGGCATGACTTGTGTAAAATAAATGTTTTTTTCTCTGAGCTCAATTTAATTTTTTAATTTTATTTCTAAACACCATGTATGTGGTGGAGCAAAAAATCAACTGTCATCCTCTTCTCACTCGGGAGCTGTGTGTGCAGCTTCTTATACCCCGAGCAGGGCCTAGGCTCCTCCCCTCTGTTTATTTTTGAATTTTTAAATTTTTCTAATTTTTCAGAGCCTTTTCTTTGAATATATCAAGCACTTTTAAGTGCATTTTTTGAATTCCAGCACTCTTTCATCTTCCCTTACACTCTTATAAGTTTACTTTTTTTGTTTTAGTGTACACTTTTTTGTGTTACTAACTTCACAGACCCATTTATTTATGTTTCACTTTCACACACTTATTTGTGTTTTTAGCACCCCTTTGTTTTACTTTACAACACATTTTTTTGTGTTATGTATCGCTCACAGGCACCCCCATTGTCTTTTCAACCTCAACTGTGCTTTCATTCAAAAAAATACACCTTTTTGTGCTATGATACATCCCTCTTTCTAGCTCACTACTGTACATTTTTGTGTATCACATTTAAACCAACTATATACAAATTCTGTTTAGATGACTCTTAACCCATATGTATCTTTTTTGATTTTTTACAGATGGAGACATCCAGTATGGTTTTCCGTAAAGGGAGACCAGCGAGGCCCAGAGAGAGAGGCACGGGCTGAGTTAGGTAAGTAGAGATCCCAGAACCAACGCCCAAAGGGCATCGGACTGGGTTGTGCACTGTCCATCCCACCCATGGTCACCAAGCAGGCTCCACTTTCATACTGGCCACACCAGAGTGTCCCATCACCCAGTATAGGGCTCTAACGGTCAGGGCTCTAATGTCCCGGGCTCTATTACCCAGGGCCTAAGTGGTTAAGGTCAGGGTTGGTTTTTGGGAGGAGATTTTAAACTATATACAAGTACACAAGCCTTTTATCGCGACGTTTCGACAGCTTTCTGTGTCTTCTTCAGGCATGACTTGTGTAAAATAAATGTTTTTTTCTCTGAGCTCAATTTAATTTTTTAATTTTATTTCTAAACACCATGTATGTGGTGGAGCAAAAAATCAACTGTCATCCTCTTCTCACTCGGGAGCTGTGTGTGCAGCTTCTTATACCCCGAGCAGGGCCTAGGCTCCTCCCCTCTGTTTATTTTTGAATTTTTAAATTTTTCTAATTTTTCAGAGCCTTTTCTTTGAATATATCAAGCACTTTTAAGTGCATTTTTTGAATTCCAGCACTCTTTCATCTTCCCTTACACTCTTATAAGTTTACTTTTTTTGTTTTAGTGTACACTTTTTTGTGTTACTAACTTCACAGACCCATTTATTTATGTTTCACTTTCACACACTTATTTGTGTTTTTAGCACCCCTTTGTTTTACTTTACAACACATTTTTTTGTGTTATGTATCGCTCACGGCACCCCCATTGTCTTTTCAACCTCAACTGTGCTTTCATTCAAAAAAATACACCTTTTTGTGCTATGATACATCCCTCTTTCTAGCTCACTACTGTACATTTTTGTGTATCACATTTAAACCAACTATATACAAATTCTGTTTAGATGACTCTTAACCCATATGTATCTTTTTTGATTTTTTACAGATGGAGACATCCAGTATGGTTTTCCGTAAAGGGAGACCAGCGAGGCCCAGAGAGAGAGGCACGGGCTGAGTTAGGTAAGTAGAGATCCCAGAACCAACGCCCAAAGGGCATCGGACTGGGTTGTGCACTGTCCATCCCACCCATGGTCACCAAGCAGGCTCCACTTTCATACTGGCCACACCAGAGTGTCCCATCACCCAGTATAGGGCTCTAACGGTCAGGGCTCTAATGTCCCGGGCTCTATTACCCAGGGCCTAAGTGGTTAAGGTCAGGGTTGGTTTTTGGGAGGAGATTTTAAACTATATACAAGTACACAAGCCTTTTATCGCGACGTTTCGACAGCTTTCTGTGTCTTCTTCAGGCATGACTTGTGTAAAATAAATGTTTTTTTCTCTGAGCTCAATTTAATTTTTTAATTTTATTTCTAAACACCATGTATGTGGTGGAGCAAAAAATCAACTGTCATCCTCTTCTCACTCGGGAGCTGTGTGTGCAGCTTCTTATACCCCGAGCAGGGCCTAGGCTCCTCCCCTCTGTTTATTTTTGAATTTTTAAATTTTTCTAATTTTTCAGAGCCTTTTCTTTGAATATATCAAGCACTTTTAAGTGCATTTTTTGAATTCCAGCACTCTTTCATCTTCCCTTACACTCTTATAAGTTTACTTTTTTTGTTTTAGTGTACACTTTTTTGTGTTACTAACTTCACAGACCCATTTATTTATGTTTCACTTTCACACACTTATTTGTGTTTTTAGCACCCCTTTGTTTTACTTTACAACACATTTTTTTGTGTTATGTATCGCTCACGGCACCCCCATTGTCTTTTCAACCTCAACTGTGCTTTCATTCAAAAAAATACACCTTTTTGTGCTATGATACATCCCTCTTTCTAGCTCACTACTGTACATTTTTGTGTATCACATTTAAACCAACTATATACAAATTCTGTTTAGATGACTCTTAACCCATATGTATCTTTTTTGATTTTTTACAGATGGAGACATCCAGTATGGTTTTCCGTAAAGGGAGACCAGCGAGGCCCAGAGAGAGAGGCACGGGCTGAGTTAGGTAAGTAGAGATCCCAGAACCAACGCCCAAAGGGCATCGGACTGGGTTGTGCACTGTCCATCCCACCCATGGTCACCAAGCAGGCTCCACTTTCATACTGGCCACACCAGAGTGTCCCATCACCCAGTATAGGGCTCTAACGGTCAGGGCTCTAATGTCCCGGGCTCTATTACCCAGGGCCTAAGTGGTTAAGGTCAGGGTTGGTTTTTGGGAGGAGATTTTAAACTATATACAAGTACACAAGCCTTTTATCGCGACGTTTCGACAGCTTTCTGTGTCTTCTTCAGGCATGACTTGTGTAAAATAAATGTTTTTTTCTCTGAGCTCAATTTAATTTTTTAATTTTATTTCTAAACACCATGTATGTGGTGGAGCAAAAAATCAACTGTCATCCTCTTCTCACTCGGGAGCTGTGTGTGCAGCTTCTTATACCCCGAGCAGGGCCTAGGCTCCTCCCCTCTGTTTATTTTTGAATTTTTAAATTTTTCTAATTTTTCAGAGCCTTTTCTTTGAATATATCAAGCACTTTTAAGTGCATTTTTTGAATTCCAGCACTCTTTCATCTTCCCTTACACTCTTATAAGTTTACTTTTTTTGTTTTAGTGTACACTTTTTTGTGTTACTAACTTCACAGACCCATTTATTTATGTTTCACTTTCACACACTTATTTGTGTTTTTAGCACCCCTTTGTTTTACTTTACAACACATTTTTTTGTGTTATGTATCGCTCACGGCACCCCCATTGTCTTTTCAACCTCAACTGTGCTTTCATTCAAAAAAATACACCTTTTTGTGCTATGATACATCCCTCTTTCTAGCTCACTACTGTACATTTTTGTGTATCACATTTAAACCAACTATATACAAATTCTGTTTAGATGACTCTTAACCCATATGTATCTTTTTTGATTTTTTACAGATGGAGACATCCAGTATGGTTTTCCGTAAAGGGAGACCAGCGAGGCCCAGAGAGAGAGGCACGGGCTGAGTTAGGTAAGTAGAGATCCCAGAACCAACGCCCAAAGGGCATCGGACTGGGTTGTGCACTGTCCATCCCACCCATGGTCACCAAGCAGGCTCCACTTTCATACTGGCCACACCAGAGTGTCCCATCACCCAGTATAGGGCTCTAACGGTCAGGGCTCTAATGTCCCGGGCTCTATTACCCAGGGCCTAAGTGGTTAAGGTCAGGGTTGGTTTTTGGGAGGAGATTTTAAACTATATACAAGTACACAAGCCTTTTATCGCGACGTTTCGACAGCTTTCTGTGTCTTCTTCAGGCATGACTTGTGTAAAATAAATGTTTTTTTCTCTGAGCTCAATTTAATTTTTTAATTTTATTTCTAAACACCATGTATGTGGTGGAGCAAAAAATCAACTGTCATCCTCTTCTCACTCGGGAGCTGTGTGTGCAGCTTCTTATACCCCGAGCAGGGCCTAGGCTCCTCCCCTCTGTTTATTTTTGAATTTTTAAATTTTTCTAATTTTTCAGAGCCTTTTCTTTGAATATATCAAGCACTTTTAAGTGCATTTTTTGAATTCCAGCACTCTTTCATCTTCCCTTACACTCTTATAAGTTTACTTTTTTTGTTTTAGTGTACACTTTTTTGTGTTACTAACTTCACAGACCCATTTATTTATGTTTCACTTTCACACACTTATTTGTGTTTTTAGCACCCCTTTGTTTTACTTTACAACACATTTTTTTGTGTTATGTATCGCTCACGGCACCCCCATTGTCTTTTCAACCTCAACTGTGCTTTCATTCAAAAAAATACACCTTTTTGTGCTATGATACATCCCTCTTTCTAGCTCACTACTGTACATTTTTGTGTATCACATTTAAACCAACTATATACAAATTCTGTTTAGATGACTCTTAACCCATATGTATCTTTTTTGATTTTTTACAGATGGAGACATCCAGTATGGTTTTCCGTAAAGGGAGACCAGCGAGGCCCAGAGAGAGAGGCACGGGCTGAGTTAGGTAAGTAGAGATCCCAGAACCAACGCCCAAAGGGCATCGGACTGGGTTGTGCACTGTCCATCCCACCCATGGTCACCAAGCAGGCTCCACTTTCATACTGGCCACACCAGAGTGTCCCATCACCCAGTATAGGGCTCTAACGGTCAGGGCTCTAATGTCCCGGGCTCTATTACCCAGGGCCTAAGTGGTTAAGGTCAGGGTTGGTTTTTGGGAGGAGATTTTAAACTATATACAAGTACACAAGCCTTTTATCGCGACGTTTCGACAGCTTTCTGTGTCTTCTTCAGGCATGACTTGTGTAAAATAAATGTTTTTTTCTCTGAGCTCAATTTAATTTTTTAATTTTATTTCTAAACACCATGTATGTGGTGGAGCAAAAAATCAACTGTCATCCTCTTCTCACTCGGGAGCTGTGTGTGCAGCTTCTTATACCCCGAGCAGGGCCTAGGCTCCTCCCCTCTGTTTATTTTTGAATTTTTAAATTTTTCTAATTTTTCAGAGCCTTTTCTTTGAATATATCAAGCACTTTTAAGTGCATTTTTTGAATTCCAGCACTCTTTCATCTTCCCTTACACTCTTATAAGTTTACTTTTTTTGTTTTAGTGTACACTTTTTTGTGTTACTAACTTCACAGACCCATTTATTTATGTTTCACTTTCACACACTTATTTGTGTTTTTAGCACCCCTTTGTTTTACTTTACAACACATTTTTTTGTGTTATGTATCGCTCACGGCACCCCCATTGTCTTTTCAACCTCAACTGTGCTTTCATTCAAAAAAATACACCTTTTTGTGCTATGATACATCCCTCTTTCTAGCTCACTACTGTACATTTTTGTGTATCACATTTAAACCAACTATATACAAATTCTGTTTAGATGACTCTTAACCCATATGTATCTTTTTTGATTTTTTACAGATGGAGACATCCAGTATGGTTTTCCGTAAAGGGAGACCAGCGAGGCCCAGAGAGAGAGGCACGGGCTGAGTTAGGTAAGTAGAGATCCCAGAACCAACGCCCAAAGGGCATCGGACTGGGTTGTGCACTGTCCATCCCACCCATGGTCACCAAGCAGGCTCCACTTTCATACTGGCCACACCAGAGTGTCCCATCACCCAGTATAGGGCTCTAACGGTCAGGGCTCTAATGTCCCGGGCTCTATTACCCAGGGCCTAAGTGGTTAAGGTCAGGGTTGGTTTTTGGGAGGAGATTTTAAACTATATACAAGTACACAAGCCTTTTATCGCGACGTTTCGACAGCTTTCTGTGTCTTCTTCAGGCATGACTTGTGTAAAATAAATGTTTTTTTCTCTGAGCTCAATTTAATTTTTTAATTTTATTTCTAAACACCATGTATGTGGTGGAGCAAAAAATCAACTGTCATCCTCTTCTCACTCGGGAGCTGTGTGTGCAGCTTCTTATACCCCGAGCAGGGCCTAGGCTCCTCCCCTCTGTTTATTTTTGAATTTTTAAATTTTTCTAATTTTTCAGAGCCTTTTCTTTGAATATATCAAGCACTTTTAAGTGCATTTTTTGAATTCCAGCACTCTTTCATCTTCCCTTACACTCTTATAAGTTTACTTTTTTTGTTTTAGTGTACACTTTTTTGTGTTACTAACTTCACAGACCCATTTATTTATGTTTCACTTTCACACACTTATTTGTGTTTTTAGCACCCCTTTGTTTTACTTTACAACACATTTTTTTGTGTTATGTATCGCTCACGGCACCCCCATTGTCTTTTCAACCTCAACTGTGCTTTCATTCAAAAAAATACACCTTTTTGTGCTATGATACATCCCTCTTTCTAGCTCACTACTGTACATTTTTGTGTATCACATTTAAACCAACTATATACAAATTCTGTTTAGATGACTCTTAACCCATATGTATCTTTTTTGATTTTTTACAGATGGAGACATCCAGTATGGTTTTCCGTAAAGGGAGACCAGCGAGGCCCAGAGAGAGAGGCACGGGCTGAGTTAGGTAAGTAGAGATCCCAGAACCAACGCCCAAAGGGCATCGGACTGGGTTGTGCACTGTCCATCCCACCCATGGTCACCAAGCAGGCTCCACTTTCATACTGGCCACACCAGAGTGTCCCATCACCCAGTATAGGGCTCTAACGGTCAGGGCTCTAATGTCCCGGGCTCTATTACCCAGGGCCTAAGTGGTTAAGGTCAGGGTTGGTTTTTGGGAGGAGATTTTAAACTATATACAAGTACACAAGCCTTTTATCGCGACGTTTCGACAGCTTTCTGTGTCTTCTTCAGGCATGACTTGTGTAAAATAAATGTTTTTTTCTCTGAGCTCAATTTAATTTTTTAATTTTATTTCTAAACACCATGTATGTGGTGGAGCAAAAAATCAACTGTCATCCTCTTCTCACTCGGGAGCTGTGTGTGCAGCTTCTTATACCCCGAGCAGGGCCTAGGCTCCTCCCCTCTGTTTATTTTTGAATTTTTAAATTTTTCTAATTTTTCAGAGCCTTTTCTTTGAATATATCAAGCACTTTTAAGTGCATTTTTTGAATTCCAGCACTCTTTCATCTTCCCTTACACTCTTATAAGTTTACTTTTTTTGTTTTAGTGTACACTTTTTTGTGTTACTAACTTCACAGACCCATTTATTTATGTTTCACTTTCACACACTTATTTGTGTTTTTAGCACCCCTTTGTTTTACTTTACAACACATTTTTTTGTGTTATGTATCGCTCACGGCACCCCCATTGTCTTTTCAACCTCAACTGTGCTTTCATTCAAAAAAATACACCTTTTTGTGCTATGATACATCCCTCTTTCTAGCTCACTACTGTACATTTTTGTGTATCACATTTAAACCAACTATATACAAATTCTGTTTAGATGACTCTTAACCCATATGTATCTTTTTTGATTTTTTACAGATGGAGACATCCAGTATGGTTTTCCGTAAAGGGAGACCAGCGAGGCCCAGAGAGAGAGGCACGGGCTGAGTTAGGTAAGTAGAGATCCCAGAACCAACGCCCAAAGGGCATCGGACTGGGTTGTGCACTGTCCATCCCACCCATGGTCACCAAGCAGGCTCCACTTTCATACTGGCCACACCAGAGTGTCCCATCACCCAGTATAGGGCTCTAACGGTCAGGGCTCTAATGTCCCGGGCTCTATTACCCAGGGCCTAAGTGGTTAAGGTCAGGGTTGGTTTTTGGGAGGAGATTTTAAACTATATACAAGTACACAAGCCTTTTATCGCGACGTTTCGACAGCTTTCTGTGTCTTCTTCAGGCATGACTTGTGTAAAATAAATGTTTTTTTCTCTGAGCTCAATTTAATTTTTTAATTTTATTTCTAAACACCATGTATGTGGTGGAGCAAAAAATCAACTGTCATCCTCTTCTCACTCGGGAGCTGTGTGTGCAGCTTCTTATACCCCGAGCAGGGCCTAGGCTCCTCCCCTCTGTTTATTTTTGAATTTTTAAATTTTTCTAATTTTTCAGAGCCTTTTCTTTGAATATATCAAGCACTTTTAAGTGCATTTTTTGAATTCCAGCACTCTTTCATCTTCCCTTACACTCTTATAAGTTTACTTTTTTTGTTTTAGTGTACACTTTTTTGTGTTACTAACTTCACAGACCCATTTATTTATGTTTCACTTTCACACACTTATTTGTGTTTTTAGCACCCCTTTGTTTTACTTTACAACACATTTTTTTGTGTTATGTATCGCTCACGGCACCCCCATTGTCTTTTCAACCTCAACTGTGCTTTCATTCAAAAAAATACACCTTTTTGTGCTATGATACATCCCTCTTTCTAGCTCACTACTGTACATTTTTGTGTATCACATTTAAACCAACTATATACAAATTCTGTTTAGATGACTCTTAACCCATATGTATCTTTTTTGATTTTTTACAGATGGAGACATCCAGTATGGTTTTCCGTAAAGGGAGACCAGCGAGGCCCAGAGAGAGAGGCACGGGCTGAGTTAGGTAAGTAGAGATCCCAGAACCAACGCCCAAAGGGCATCGGACTGGGTTGTGCACTGTCCATCCCACCCATGGTCACCAAGCAGGCTCCACTTTCATACTGGCCACACCAGAGTGTCCCATCACCCAGTATAGGGCTCTAACGGTCAGGGCTCTAATGTCCCGGGCTCTATTACCCAGGGCCTAAGTGGTTAAGGTCAGGGTTGGTTTTTGGGAGGAGATTTTAAACTATATACAAGTACACAAGCCTTTTATCGCGACGTTTCGACAGCTTTCTGTGTCTTCTTCAGGCATGACTTGTGTAAAATAAATGTTTTTTTCTCTGAGCTCAATTTAATTTTTTAATTTTATTTCTAAACACCATGTATGTGGTGGAGCAAAAAATCAACTGTCATCCTCTTCTCACTCGGGAGCTGTGTGTGCAGCTTCTTATACCCCGAGCAGGGCCTAGGCTCCTCCCCTCTGTTTATTTTTGAATTTTTAAATTTTTCTAATTTTTCAGAGCCTTTTCTTTGAATATATCAAGCACTTTTAAGTGCATTTTTTGAATTCCAGCACTCTTTCATCTTCCCTTACACTCTTATAAGTTTACTTTTTTTGTTTTAGTGTACACTTTTTTGTGTTACTAACTTCACAGACCCATTTATTTATGTTTCACTTTCACACACTTATTTGTGTTTTTAGCACCCCTTTGTTTTACTTTACAACACATTTTTTTGTGTTATGTATCGCTCACGGCACCCCCATTGTCTTTTCAACCTCAACTGTGCTTTCATTCAAAAAAATACACCTTTTTGTGCTATGATACATCCCTCTTTCTAGCTCACTACTGTACATTTTTGTGTATCACATTTAAACCAACTATATACAAATTCTGTTTAGATGACTCTTAACCCATATGTATCTTTTTTGATTTTTTACAGATGGAGACATCCAGTATGGTTTTCCGTAAAGGGAGACCAGCGAGGCCCAGAGAGAGAGGCACGGGCTGAGTTAGGTAAGTAGAGATCCCAGAACCAACGCCCAAAGGGCATCGGACTGGGTTGTGCACTGTCCATCCCACCCATGGTCACCAAGCAGGCTCCACTTTCATACTGGCCACACCAGAGTGTCCCATCACCCAGTATAGGGCTCTAACGGTCAGGGCTCTAATGTCCCGGGCTCTATTACCCAGGGCCTAAGTGGTTAAGGTCAGGGTTGGTTTTTGGGAGGAGATTTTAAACTATATACAAGTACACAAGCCTTTTATCGCGACGTTTCGACAGCTTTCTGTGTCTTCTTCAGGCATGACTTGTGTAAAATAAATGTTTTTTTCTCTGAGCTCAATTTAATTTTTTAATTTTATTTCTAAACACCATGTATGTGGTGGAGCAAAAAATCAACTGTCATCCTCTTCTCACTCGGGAGCTGTGTGTGCAGCTTCTTATACCCCGAGCAGGGCCTAGGCTCCTCCCCTCTGTTTATTTTTGAATTTTTAAATTTTTCTAATTTTTCAGAGCCTTTTCTTTGAATATATCAAGCACTTTTAAGTGCATTTTTTGAATTCCAGCACTCTTTCATCTTCCCTTACACTCTTATAAGTTTACTTTTTTTGTTTTAGTGTACACTTTTTTGTGTTACTAACTTCACAGACCCATTTATTTATGTTTCACTTTCACACACTTATTTGTGTTTTTAGCACCCCTTTGTTTTACTTTACAACACATTTTTTTGTGTTATGTATCGCTCACGGCACCCCCATTGTCTTTTCAACCTCAACTGTGCTTTCATTCAAAAAAATACACCTTTTTGTGCTATGATACATCCCTCTTTCTAGCTCACTACTGTACATTTTTGTGTATCACATTTAAACCAACTATATACAAATTCTGTTTAGATGACTCTTAACCCATATGTATCTTTTTTGATTTTTTACAGATGGAGACATCCAGTATGGTTTTCCGTAAAGGGAGACCAGCGAGGCCCAGAGAGAGAGGCACGGGCTGAGTTAGGTAAGTAGAGATCCCAGAACCAACGCCCAAAGGGCATCGGACTGGGTTGTGCACTGTCCATCCCACCCATGGTCACCAAGCAGGCTCCACTTTCATACTGGCCACACCAGAGTGTCCCATCACCCAGTATAGGGCTCTAACGGTCAGGGCTCTAATGTCCCGGGCTCTATTACCCAGGGCCTAAGTGGTTAAGGTCAGGGTTGGTTTTTGGGAGGAGATTTTAAACTATATACAAGTACACAAGCCTTTTATCGCGACGTTTCGACAGCTTTCTGTGTCTTCTTCAGGCATGACTTGTGTAAAATAAATGTTTTTTTCTCTGAGCTCAATTTAATTTTTTAATTTTATTTCTAAACACCATGTATGTGGTGGAGCAAAAAATCAACTGTCATCCTCTTCTCACTCGGGAGCTGTGTGTGCAGCTTCTTATACCCCGAGCAGGGCCTAGGCTCCTCCCCTCTGTTTATTTTTGAATTTTTAAATTTTTCTAATTTTTCAGAGCCTTTTCTTTGAATATATCAAGCACTTTTAAGTGCATTTTTTGAATTCCAGCACTCTTTCATCTTCCCTTACACTCTTATAAGTTTACTTTTTTTGTTTTAGTGTACACTTTTTTGTGTTACTAACTTCACAGACCCATTTATTTATGTTTCACTTTCACACACTTATTTGTGTTTTTAGCACCCCTTTGTTTTACTTTACAACACATTTTTTTGTGTTATGTATCGCTCACGGCACCCCCATTGTCTTTTCAACCTCAACTGTGCTTTCATTCAAAAAAATACACCTTTTTGTGCTATGATACATCCCTCTTTCTAGCTCACTACTGTACATTTTTGTGTATCACATTTAAACCAACTATATACAAATTCTGTTTAGATGACTCTTAACCCATATGTATCTTTTTTGATTTTTTACAGATGGAGACATCCAGTATGGTTTTCCGTAAAGGGAGACCAGCGAGGCCCAGAGAGAGAGGCACGGGCTGAGTTAGGTAAGTAGAGATCCCAGAACCAACGCCCAAAGGGCATCGGACTGGGTTGTGCACTGTCCATCCCACCCATGGTCACCAAGCAGGCTCCACTTTCATACTGGCCACACCAGAGTGTCCCATCACCCAGTATAGGGCTCTAACGGTCAGGGCTCTAATGTCCCGGGCTCTATTACCCAGGGCCTAAGTGGTTAAGGTCAGGGTTGGTTTTTGGGAGGAGATTTTAAACTATATACAAGTACACAAGCCTTTTATCGCGACGTTTCGACAGCTTTCTGTGTCTTCTTCAGGCATGACTTGTGTAAAATAAATGTTTTTTTCTCTGAGCTCAATTTAATTTTTTAATTTTATTTCTAAACACCATGTATGTGGTGGAGCAAAAAATCAACTGTCATCCTCTTCTCACTCGGGAGCTGTGTGTGCAGCTTCTTATACCCCGAGCAGGGCCTAGGCTCCTCCCCTCTGTTTATTTTTGAATTTTTAAATTTTTCTAATTTTTCAGAGCCTTTTCTTTGAATATATCAAGCACTTTTAAGTGCATTTTTTGAATTCCAGCACTCTTTCATCTTCCCTTACACTCTTATAAGTTTACTTTTTTTGTTTTAGTGTACACTTTTTTGTGTTACTAACTTCACAGACCCATTTATTTATGTTTCACTTTCACACACTTATTTGTGTTTTTAGCACCCCTTTGTTTTACTTTACAACACATTTTTTTGTGTTATGTATCGCTCACAGGCACCCCCATTGTCTTTTCAACCTCAACTGTGCTTTCATTCAAAAAAATACACCTTTTTGTGCTATGATACATCCCTCTTTCTAGCTCACTACTGTACATTTTTGTGTATCACATTTAAACCAACTATATACAAATTCTGTTTAGATGACTCTTAACCCATATGTATCTTTTTTGATTTTTTACAGATGGAGACATCCAGTATGGTTTTCCGTAAAGGGAGACCAGCGAGGCCCAGAGAGAGAGGCACGGGCTGAGTTAGGTAAGTAGAGATCCCAGAACCAACGCCCAAAGGGCATCGGACTGGGTTGTGCACTGTCCATCCCACCCATGGTCACCAAGCAGGCTCCACTTTCATACTGGCCACACCAGAGTGTCCCATCACCCAGTATAGGGCTCTAACGGTCAGGGCTCTAATGTCCCGGGCTCTATTACCCAGGGCCTAAGTGGTTAAGGTCAGGGTTGGTTTTTGGGAGGAGATTTTAAACTATATACAAGTACACAAGCCTTTTATCGCGACGTTTCGACAGCTTTCTGTGTCTTCTTCAGGCATGACTTGTGTAAAATAAATGTTTTTTTCTCTGAGCTCAATTTAATTTTTTAATTTTATTTCTAAACACCATGTATGTGGTGGAGCAAAAAATCAACTGTCATCCTCTTCTCACTCGGGAGCTGTGTGTGCAGCTTCTTATACCCCGAGCAGGGCCTAGGCTCCTCCCCTCTGTTTATTTTTGAATTTTTAAATTTTTCTAATTTTTCAGAGCCTTTTCTTTGAATATATCAAGCACTTTTAAGTGCATTTTTTGAATTCCAGCACTCTTTCATCTTCCCTTACACTCTTATAAGTTTACTTTTTTTGTTTTAGTGTACACTTTTTTGTGTTACTAACTTCACAGACCCATTTATTTATGTTTCACTTTCACACACTTATTTGTGTTTTTAGCACCCCTTTGTTTTACTTTACAACACATTTTTTTGTGTTATGTATCGCTCACGGCACCCCCATTGTCTTTTCAACCTCAACTGTGCTTTCATTCAAAAAAATACACCTTTTTGTGCTATGATACATCCCTCTTTCTAGCTCACTACTGTACATTTTTGTGTATCACATTTAAACCAACTATATACAAATTCTGTTTAGATGACTCTTAACCCATATGTATCTTTTTTGATTTTTTACAGATGGAGACATCCAGTATGGTTTTCCGTAAAGGGAGACCAGCGAGGCCCAGAGAGAGAGGCACGGGCTGAGTTAGGTAAGTAGAGATCCCAGAACCAACGCCCAAAGGGCATCGGACTGGGTTGTGCACTGTCCATCCCACCCATGGTCACCAAGCAGGCTCCACTTTCATACTGGCCACACCAGAGTGTCCCATCACCCAGTATAGGGCTCTAACGGTCAGGGCTCTAATGTCCCGGGCTCTATTACCCAGGGCCTAAGTGGTTAAGGTCAGGGTTGGTTTTTGGGAGGAGATTTTAAACTATATACAAGTACACAAGCCTTTTATCGCGACGTTTCGACAGCTTTCTGTGTCTTCTTCAGGCATGACTTGTGTAAAATAAATGTTTTTTTCTCTGAGCTCAATTTAATTTTTTAATTTTATTTCTAAACACCATGTATGTGGTGGAGCAAAAAATCAACTGTCATCCTCTTCTCACTCGGGAGCTGTGTGTGCAGCTTCTTATACCCCGAGCAGGGCCTAGGCTCCTCCCCTCTGTTTATTTTTGAATTTTTAAATTTTTCTAATTTTTCAGAGCCTTTTCTTTGAATATATCAAGCACTTTTAAGTGCATTTTTTGAATTCCAGCACTCTTTCATCTTCCCTTACACTCTTATAAGTTTACTTTTTTTGTTTTAGTGTACACTTTTTTGTGTTACTAACTTCACAGACCCATTTATTTATGTTTCACTTTCACACACTTATTTGTGTTTTTAGCACCCCTTTGTTTTACTTTACAACACATTTTTTTGTGTTATGTATCGCTCACGGCACCCCCATTGTCTTTTCAACCTCAACTGTGCTTTCATTCAAAAAAATACACCTTTTTGTGCTATGATACATCCCTCTTTCTAGCTCACTACTGTACATTTTTGTGTATCACATTTAAACCAACTATATACAAATTCTGTTTAGATGACTCTTAACCCATATGTATCTTTTTTGATTTTTTACAGATGGAGACATCCAGTATGGTTTTCCGTAAAGGGAGACCAGCGAGGCCCAGAGAGAGAGGCACGGGCTGAGTTAGGTAAGTAGAGATCCCAGAACCAACGCCCAAAGGGCATCGGACTGGGTTGTGCACTGTCCATCCCACCCATGGTCACCAAGCAGGCTCCACTTTCATACTGGCCACACCAGAGTGTCCCATCACCCAGTATAGGGCTCTAACGGTCAGGGCTCTAATGTCCCGGGCTCTATTACCCAGGGCCTAAGTGGTTAAGGTCAGGGTTGGTTTTTGGGAGGAGATTTTAAACTATATACAAGTACACAAGCCTTTTATCGCGACGTTTCGACAGCTTTCTGTGTCTTCTTCAGGCATGACTTGTGTAAAATAAATGTTTTTTTCTCTGAGCTCAATTTAATTTTTTAATTTTATTTCTAAACACCATGTATGTGGTGGAGCAAAAAATCAACTGTCATCCTCTTCTCACTCGGGAGCTGTGTGTGCAGCTTCTTATACCCCGAGCAGGGCCTAGGCTCCTCCCCTCTGTTTATTTTTGAATTTTTAAATTTTTCTAATTTTTCAGAGCCTTTTCTTTGAATATATCAAGCACTTTTAAGTGCATTTTTTGAATTCCAGCACTCTTTCATCTTCCCTTACACTCTTATAAGTTTACTTTTTTTGTTTTAGTGTACACTTTTTTGTGTTACTAACTTCACAGACCCATTTATTTATGTTTCACTTTCACACACTTATTTGTGTTTTTAGCACCCCTTTGTTTTACTTTACAACACATTTTTTTGTGTTATGTATCGCTCACGGCACCCCCATTGTCTTTTCAACCTCAACTGTGCTTTCATTCAAAAAAATACACCTTTTTGTGCTATGATACATCCCTCTTTCTAGCTCACTACTGTACATTTTTGTGTATCACATTTAAACCAACTATATACAAATTCTGTTTAGATGACTCTTAACCCATATGTATCTTTTTTGATTTTTTACAGATGGAGACATCCAGTATGGTTTTCCGTAAAGGGAGACCAGCGAGGCCCAGAGAGAGAGGCACGGGCTGAGTTAGGTAAGTAGAGATCCCAGAACCAACGCCCAAAGGGCATCGGACTGGGTTGTGCACTGTCCATCCCACCCATGGTCACCAAGCAGGCTCCACTTTCATACTGGCCACACCAGAGTGTCCCATCACCCAGTATAGGGCTCTAACGGTCAGGGCTCTAATGTCCCGGGCTCTATTACCCAGGGCCTAAGTGGTTAAGGTCAGGGTTGGTTTTTGGGAGGAGATTTTAAACTATATACAAGTACACAAGCCTTTTATCGCGACGTTTCGACAGCTTTCTGTGTCTTCTTCAGGCATGACTTGTGTAAAATAAATGTTTTTTTCTCTGAGCTCAATTTAATTTTTTAATTTTATTTCTAAACACCATGTATGTGGTGGAGCAAAAAATCAACTGTCATCCTCTTCTCACTCGGGAGCTGTGTGTGCAGCTTCTTATACC
>NC_068405.1:0-20832 GCF_023724105.1 Carassius gibelio
CCCAGATAATGTTTACTAGTAAAAGGTGAACGGAGAAGGACAGACAGACCAATAGGTCAGATAAGAGTTATTATGTTAAAGTAATTAAAAGGTGAATGGAAAAAAGCCTAATTGGAAGGCAAAGAGGAGACGGAGTTGAGAGGAAGGACACAGAGAAAAGGAGGCAGCAAGCAAGTTGGAGGCAAATAGAAAATGATTAGGTGCACAATCTCAGTCCTTCTCAGCAAATGTCAACTTTGGTCAACCCTGAAAGACTACATTCAGTCCTCTTCAGTCAAAATAGAGAACAAAACAGGACAGACTGACAACAGTGAACACCTGAGGAAGATTCGTAACTTTGGAGAACTGGAGACAGTAAGATAGATAGTACAGGATGTTTAAATAAAGTTCTCTTTATTGATAATTGTCTTTCAAAAAAAGACCCTAAAAAGACACATAGTAAGCAAAGAATTTCAAAGCTTTAGCTGTGATCCATCTACAAAAAAAGTAAAAAGTTCCAACATGATCGTTTGTTTTAAATCACTGGACCTCTAAATGGAAATTATGCACCTGTGACAAACTCTCTCTACCTCATGTTTTCTCTGCACATCCATTCTCCCTGCGTGTGTTTGTATATACACGTATCACATCTCACTCAGACTGGCTCTCTAACTAATGCAGTTCCGTATTTTAAACAATGCAGGGAACATAAACAGTGATGGGGCTTGACCCACCCCCTTTGACCCCTCTGTCTGTCTCAGTCTTCCCTAGAGCCTGGCTGGGCGTTTACACGGAGGCTTTGTCAGATGCTCCCTGATGAAGAGACAGGTGGAGAGATGGGGCAATGAGCGGTGGAGGGGGAGGGAAGGATGGGTGGGTGGGAAAACAAACACAAAGAGCGTAACAAACATAACCGACACTCACACACGCAGTCTTGTATATAAAACACATATTTGTAAAGTTACATGAGGGAAAAAAAATGAAAAGGAGGAGAAAAGGACTTCAACCCTGGGTACTGTTTTGCTTTACAGCCGTTTGGAGATGGAAAGAAAGAAGGGAGGTAGAGAAAGAGAGTGGAGTCAGATCAGGGAATTTTGGGTGAGAGGATCTTCATCCAGCGGGTGTTATTTCTTGGCTTTTCCACCCTTGGCTGAATTTCGCGGTGGGGTGACTGGACGTCCTGAGCCCATCCCACCCCCTCCACCATAGTATAGCTTCTTATCGGCTGGCTTAAGGATCTGAAAGAAAGAGGACGAGAGTAAGCAACAGCGCACTACAGCAAAAAGACTGCTAAATATAGACATGTCTGCCCACAGAGAGAGAGCACTTCAATACATATAGTGAGCAAAGCAGAAGCTCCGTTTCAAAACCTAGCGAGCTGCCTAACTGACCAATTTAACACGAGGCACTCCACTCACAACTGACAACATATGCTAATGTGAAACTGTTGAAAATGTCAAATTCAAAGAGAATAAAAACTTTTTTTTTTTTTTTTTTTTTTTAATTCTTCATAAACACTTTTCAGTAGCGGATAATTTAAAATGTAAAATAATAATAAAAAAAGTCCAAAGACTCCCCCCCCCACAAATAAGCTCTATTGCAGTATATTAAGGAGTTTCTTAAACAGCAAGGTTTTTTTTTTTAACCATTGTTTGGCAAATTTTCACATGCAAAATCTAATTATTTCAAGGGAAATTCCCAAATTATTTCCTCCAAAAAATATTTTCCTATAATTACAAAATGCAATTATTTAAAAACCTTGTTACAATCTAGACAGCGATTTTTGTGCCTATGAAATGTTACTGCACATTTAGAGTGAGTAATCTTACAAGGCAGCATGATTAAGGAGCTTAGCTTTTTTGGATCTGTAATGAGAGAAAGCCCATGACTTTTAAAAGCATCTGCAGGCAGCATAGTAGCTTTCTGAAACGGAACAATAGAGTCACTGTAGAGAACAAACCTTCAGAAAATTATTTAATGCAAATCTAAAGATGAAGTTGGCCAGACCTGTTCCATCCAAGTATATTTTATGCATTTGCAGAGGAACAGAAAAGCCTTGTAATAAAGGTCAAAGCAAAAGAGAGGGAGGAAAATGACAGCTCTTCTCTTACCTGGAAGGAACACATGAGTGTCTCATCCACACTCATCATGGCCCCGGCGTTATCAAACTCGCCACAGTAGTTAGGAGCGGAGAACAGGGTGACTAACTGTCTCTTCGCGAAAAACTCATAACCATCCTCCACCACCTGAACAAGATGATAGCATCACATCTTTTATGCTGCAATGATCTGTGGAGACATTCCTACCACCGCAGAGCATAAACTAACCTGATGTGCCCTGCATATTAGGTCCATGTCATGTTTGTGAAGGAATTTGGCCACCACGTCAGCACCAAAGGTGAAGGACACGCCACGGTCATTCTCTCCCCAACCCAGCACGTCTTTGTCGGGGTCGGCCCACAGCAGGTCACACAGCAGCCCCTGGTCAGGTACATCTGTGGGCCGCATGACACGCCGCACCTGCTCCATTGACTGCAGGTCTGGAGAGAGACCTGGAGCAGAAAACAATTCATTATGTTTCACAGAGCACTTCCAGGGACAAACTTGTTTGTTTTTTATTTTGCAATCAGCATCCAGATGCTGTAAGATGCAAAACAACACAAGAAATGGCACCACATCTATAAAATAGAACATCATAAACTAACAAGATGTCTTTCATCAGCATTAATGTAAAAAACTAAAAAAAATATTATATTTAAGTTTTAGGTTTCATAATGAAGAAAAGATTTATTATAAAAATGAAGCACAAATAATGAATAGAAAAGTGTTATATTTCTTGCATCAATACATGTCTGAACGTGAATGTTTGTGGCTTAGTATGTCAAATGTTAATTTAGGAGATTCTTTAAAAGATTATAGCTTAATATTTGGTGAATCAGACTGCACTACATTTCCTGCATTGTTTTTGAGTGCAGACAGTAAAGATAACTCAATTCAATTCAGACTTCACATTCAAAACTCAAATATTTCTTCTGCTGTGGTATTGCAGGAAATGCTGGTTATCGTTCTCCTTTCCCCTATATACATTTATGACAACAGGAAATCCGCATGCGAGTGGAGAAATTTGAATGTGCTTTCGCGCCACAATAATGGGCTCTCAACATTTGACATTAAAATAACACCATACTAGGGCTGCAGGCTTATTGGCTGACTGACATGAGATTAACCCCTTAGGTATAGAAGTTTGGTACGGAACAACAGACAAGAGTTTTTTTTCCGATACTCAATGGTATAGAGGCAATTCGGTCGGTGCCTAGAAAGTATCGCTCTCAATACCCAGGCCTAATATTATTTCTCTCTATAAGATGCATTTGGTTGAGTTACGCTGCAGTAAAGTGCTTTATTGTAGCCCTACTATGGTGATTTTCTCTTCAGCCCATAGAGCAAGAAACGAAATATTATTAACTATGAATGGAACTGTCATATACTGAACATTATGAGAACACTATTATAATAAAATGCTGTGAATTTTTAGTTTAGTTACTGTGTTTTGCAGGAATTGTGTGCGATTATACCAAAATCTTATTTCACGTTATGAGAAATTTTATTTCACATTAAGGATATATATTTTAGATAGAACTATTTTTATTATTTATATTGTTACACTCCTAGTGAACACCACAAATTTAAGCTGCTTGAAGTAATAGAAATAACCTCAACATTTTTAAATGAGCACTCCTTCTGGACCTTTGTTTACAGTCGTCCACATTTACAGCATTTCATTCGCTAACCAGAGCAATTATTTTAAGGATATGATGAAAAAAAAAATCAATTACAGTTCATTTCCAGAGTAGATTACTCCCAAGTCTTCTGCAAAAACACACTACAGTTCAAATGAAGTGTAAACTAAACCCTGTCTTTTTACCAGGACTCTAGTATGTCCCCTGGTGTGTCCCTGAATTTGTGCCAATCAAAAGAGCCAAGCTTAATGGTCACCCAGTGATACATCTATGAACAGCTATATTTTCACTTCTCCAGGAAAACTGCAAAGTCAATAGAGGGGTTGTAACAGAGCATTAAAATTGCCATGGGGACAGAAGACCTCTGCCTGCACTCTTACCTCCATGGCAACAGAAGATCTTCTCGTCTACAATAGCAGCCACAGGTAAACAGTTGAAACAGTCTGTGAAAGTCTTCCACAGCTTAATGTTATACCGTCGCTTACCTGAAGAGATTGGGGGGAAAAAATCCTTATTACCATTCAAAACTGAAATGGGTATATGGAAAGGTGTCATAAGTGGTAATGTAGTTGTTAGAGATCAAATTCAGTTTTTATACTAATACTAACACTCATCATAGAAGCCATATATACGGTTAATAGAGGCGCATTCATGGTTGCCACGCAGCAGGAAGAAGTTTTCAGGATATTTGACTTTGTAGGCCAACAGGAGGCAGATGGTCTCTAGAGACTGTTTCCCTCTGTCCACATAGTCTCCCAGAAACAAGTAGTTACTCTCAGGAGGAAAGCCGCCATACTCAAAGAGACGAAGAAGGTCATAATACTGACCATGAACATCACCTGCACAGAAAAAAAAAAAAAAAGTTTAATCTAAAACGTTCCACAAATTAGGACACAAATTATTTTTATCTTCCAGGTTTCTACGAAGGTGGGAACCTAATAAACATACATACCGCAGATCTTAAGTGGTGCTTCCAGCTCCAGTAGAATTGGCTGGCTGAGGAAAATTTCCCGAGATTTGAGACAGAGGCCACGGATTTCACTCTCTGTCAGCTGTACGTTCTTGCCTGGCCTGGATCCTTTAACTGAGAAAACACAAACAAACAGAAGGGACAAACTGAGAATAGCAGCAAATAAGCCAAGCAAAAAAGCAAATGTGCCAGATTAGAACCGGCTCTCAGAAGATAAGTGCTTAAGAAAACTAGGAGGAAGATCTAGAAGATGATAAACTCTACTCAAGAGGCTCTCTGAAAAGATGGGAAGTACAGACTAGTGACACACAGACGTCAGTGCACTTAAACACCATATCATGTGTCTCTACTCAAGCTTGCACGCCAACTGCGTTTGACTCGCCAAAGGCATTTACAGAATTTAGCAGGTTTAAGCATTTCTTGGCATTTGTCAAATGCACACAAGCACAATACAGTGTAAAGAGCTCTCCTGGCCAGTTTTGAAGATTATGTGCAACTGAACTTCAGACAGAATCAAATATTCTTGGAAAAAAAGCAAAACATAGGTCAACAGATTCGGTCCTCCTCATTGCAGTCTCTTAAAAAAAACACCACCACATAAGTTGAGCTCCAAAGAGATTTGCTGCAGCACTGTAATAGGAGGCTTGCAGGGTCCAAACAGACTGTCATCGCACACAACGCAGACCTCAAACATGCCCTTTTAGACTGGGTGCATGACATGCTGTTCTGGGGTTTAGCTGGCAGCAGCAGATGAAAGAAAGAGCACAGGATGTATCTGGAGAGGAGAAATATTGCAGTCTCTTTGCACAGGGCTGTAAATGACGTATCCGAGGTCACACTGGCCATACAACAGAAGTGACACATCCGTGTATGGGATGTTCAGAAAGGAAAGATAAAAGACCCAGAGGCAGCCCCACGGTTGCTGGGTTTTTAAATATACATTTCACATGGCTGGCTTCAGGCAAGAATTATAGTACTGAGCGTATCCTGGTGACTCACATAATCGGGCAGTTATGCAAGGATTATTTGAGAGATAGCTTATTTGTGGAAATTCACAAAATCGAACCATCCAGCCTACACATCTAAATAAATGTTTAAAGCATGAGGTTTCACACAGACTAACCAAGGACACATAAACAGTCAGCAAAGAGAGAGAAAAAAAAAATAGTTATGACATCACAATGCCCACTTCAAACAAACCGAATAATGCTTCTGCCAAAACAATTTCACCGCGCAGAGAAAAAAGGCTGGAAAAAAGAGCATGCATCTCTACCAATTTAAATCAGCACCACAGAAGAGGTCTCATTTAACATGAAGGTCCACAGAGAGAAACAGCTGGCTGCCTGATGTTCAACCAACCTGAATACACATTTACAGCACAGTCCTTCAGAGTGCAGAATACTAAATATATGGATGCAGTTTGTCGTGTTAGCAAAATGTACAAACCTGATAATGCTCAAACTTCATAATTTTTAATATCAATTTTCATACGCAAGCAACAACTGGTTTATTTTTACTAATATAGTAGTGAACACTCATTCAATTAAAATGTGAAATATTGATATATACTGAGAACTTAAATTACAGCAATCGCCATTCATCAAGGCAGGAAACGATCAAGTTGTGCATTTGCCCATTCATACATGTACATTACCATTCAAAAGTTCAGGGTCCATCAGATTAAGAAATTCAGTTTTATTCATCAAGGATGCATTAAATTGGTCAAAAGCAATCATAAAAAGACATTTATAATGTTACAAACGACCTCCAATTCCAATAAATGCTGTTCTTTTGAACTTTATCAATTAAATCAAATGCAGCATTTAAGCAAATAAGCATGTGATGTCACTCTTAATCTACACTTATGATCCTGCAGAAAGGGGTACACTGAAAAAAAATAACTCGTAGGATTTACTTAATCTTTGTAACAATTTGCACTAACAATGTTAAATACATTTTAAGTACTTAACCAAGTAAAATCTACTTAACTATGTTAGCAAAGGAATTAAATAAATCGAACATGGCCAATTAAGAGTTTGAGGAGTAATATCTATTTATTTATTTAGTTAAATCCAGTACATTTCCCTCAGTTACGGCTTATTAAATTTACTTTAACAAGGTGACACTCAAAAACAACCATGCTATTAAAGCATGCGTTTCACTTGCAAACATGCAAGCAAACAAATAGACAGCTTGTTATCCTTCAATGTTAATATGTCCACTCAATATAATTATTTCCTGAATGAACACAGAGAGCTCGATACATGGTAGACCATACACAATGATGATAACAATCAGTGAATAGTGTCGGAGTATAAATGGATCATTTCGAGTAGAAAATGAACTCCACGTTACAAAATAGTACATTTTATGTAGTATATACTTCACCAAAAAATCATTTTTATCAGTGTACACGGATTAAAATTATTTTACTTTACTTGTAGTTTTTATAAGTAAATACTACATAAAAACAAATGTAATTCTACATTAAATAATTTAGTTAAGGCAAGAATAAAATATATATAATATATATATATATATATATATATATATATATATAGTACTCAATTTAAGGTGGTAGAAACTAAAGTTTAAACTTAAATATATTTTACTTGGAATTGTTTGTTATGTACAAGGATTCTTTAAGTATCAAAGTTATGATTCCATATTTGCCATCATGCATTAGGGCATGAATAAATAAAACGGTTACATTTTTCACTGTTTTCAAGTTATATTTACACTTTTATAGCAACTTACCATCTTGTGACATCTGGACTCAAAAAATCATACTCAAACACCATTCGTATGGTGTACCAATTATTGATGTGCCCGTGTTCATTTGGGAAATAAATATATTGAGTGGGCATATTATCTTGAAAGAAGAACGATCTGTCTAATTGCTTACTTCCAGATTATTTAATTCAATAATCAAGTTTTACTTCAAATGTGTGTGTGAAAACTTGCAAAAAAAAAAAAAAAAAAAGAAAAATTAAGTAAATCTTATTTATTGTTTTATTCCGTGCACTGCCGTAAATTACTGTTATTTAATAGTTATTTTTTTAAAGGGAATTAACATTACTTACGTAAAATGTAAAAACAGAGCCAAAGTTCACAAGTAAATATAACTTTAAAAAATATATATAAAGCTACTGATAATAATGTTTAGGCTTTTACTTGTCAAATTTCTGCAACTTAACTAGCCTTTTCTGAGTGAGAATTGTTTACAAGCTTTTTATTTTTTTATGTAAATTCTACTCCACATTTTTTTCAGTGTATATTGTAATGTACATGGTGCTGGAAAGTATTGTTACTTTGCCTTTATTTCAATGTAGACTTCATGCTGGATTACTAGTGTGTTTGACATCCATACTATGCTATTGATTTGTAGATAAGCTGTATATTTATATTGTCTCAGGTTTATTATTTGTCCACACTGATGATAATGGATAATTGTTTGGTTACTACCGCACTGTCACGGATAGTCTATAAGCTCTTTTACACATACAGACTTTTATGGAAAATTACCAGCAAATTGCCATAAAGAGATCATGTGTGAACAGGATCTTTTAAAAAAAACACCGGTAAATTCATTCCGACAATTTACCGGTATGAGTTGTTGTAACATTACCAGTAAATTGCCGGAATTCGGCTGTGTGTGAACGCAGAAGGAAAATTACTGGTGTGAGCACGTACGAGTTCAGAACACTGTGACGTAAGATGCCTACTCTGGGCCAATCATAACAATGTGACGCATTCATTCGTCACATACAAAATTATATGTGAATTATGTGTGTAAACTCGCACTGTTTAAGAAAATAAAAGTCATCCAACTGGAGCGACAGTGAAATTAAAGCGCTTATCCTTATCCGGGCGGATGAAGAAATTTGTCATCATCTGAGAGGAACTGTTAGTGATGCAGTAACGTATGATAAAATAACAAACTGTTAACCATCTCCGAGAGTCAGATCATCAATAAACTGAAAACATTGCGTCTTAAATATCTAAAAAATAAACGACCATCACAAAAATTGTTTTGAAGTAAACCACCATTCGGCCAGCTTGGTGGTTTTTTACTATTTCCCCGTCACATTCACGGTAATTACTTTTGCCGGTGCTTTGCGCCATCTTTTGAACTCATTTTGAACGCATTTGATCGCAGAACTGTTCAGCTGTGCTGACGGCATATAGACTTTTTGATATGAATTTGGATCAGCATAGGCAACATTTGTGAATGCATTTTCTGCAATGTTGCACGTCTTACAGGCTGTGATTTACAATCACAACTTCATTGTGCTACTAATCCTTTCAAGCCAAATTTCACTAAATTGGTCAGCTCCTGACAGTACAGTATAGTGTGTGTGTATAGTGTGTGTGTATATATATATATATATATATATATATATATATATATATATATATTATTTTATTTTTTTTCAATGAATGTAATAAATTAGATATCATAATATTTAGGCTATAATAGTTTATTATAAAGCTGGTTGTATTTGTATCTGTGACATAATATGAAATGATATGCGTGCAGCTCGTGAGTCTTGCACTTGGACCATATTGCGGCCCGGTGAAAAAAAAGGTTGAGAACCACTGCTCTAAACAGTGGCTTGAATTCAGAGGAACCCCAAACTAGCGTCTCAGAGGACGCGTGCGATTAAGCACGTTGAGTCAGTCTGCCAACATTGACTGAGTAATCAACGTTTTTTAGCTGCAGGTAGCTGCCTACAGATGCGACAACAAGCAACATTTTATCTCCTATAGTTCATGATTTTGGTGTGTAATCTGTAACAAAAAGCAGTTGCATAAATGCTAAAGTTTGAAAACATCAACAAAAATACTGACCGCATATACCACCTCCATGTTTACAAATACAAGCGCAGCTGTTTAGAGGCTAATGACGTCACAGAATTTACTGGTATTTTGGAATGTATGTGTGAATGGTGCTTTTCCGGGAAAAAGATGGAATGTCGTTGACCGTGAACAGCGCATTTTTGAATTTACCAGTAAAGTTGTTCTCGTAATTCTATGGCAATTGAAAGGGTGTGAAAGGGGCTTATGTTTTGCATCCAAGTCACCTGGGAAGCTTTCACGTTCTGTCTTGTCCTATAAAGGAAAGACAATAAACCGAATTTGACTTCCATATCGTGGACCAACCACTTCGCCTTTTGGTAACCAATAACTGATGTGAAATACCACAGCTTCGTTTTAATAGAGAACTTTTAAAAAACAAATCAGATGACGCACACCAAAGGTATAGTCTACCAGTTAGGTGGGGTCACATAAAAGAAGACCGTTAAGGTCACAGGCAGCAGACAAGTGACCTGAGGGTCTGGACAGTGACTTGAAGTCCTTCGGCTCAGCCAGTGAAAAGTGGGTATAAATAGGATCCTGCCGCTTGTCCCTTTAAACCCAGATTAAGGCCGGCTAATGCCCTAACAGCACTTGCTCTAAAGTTAGTCATGGGGCCAATAAGCATCACAGAGATTAGACCTAACACAAGGGTGAGGCTGGACCTATGACAAACAAGCAAATAAACTACTCAAACGATAACCAGTAGGTGTGCAAGGTTAGATGTGCTAAATTCCATAAATAAGTATAAAAGGTAGTGCAGGGAACAGTTCAACCTCCCACAAAAATGGGGGTGTACTTGGTTGATAAACAATCAAATAAACCACTTGAACAGTAGCTAGTAGGTGTGTTACACTTCTCAAACATCAAAAGAGAACACAGTGCAGAGAACAACAAAGGCAATTAATCAAATTTATCTACAAGTGTATATCTAGCTGTGTTACGCTAATGTGAAATACATGAAATGCACGTGCTCATCACATGGACATCCATGTGTTTTCCTTCAAATGCTTCAGGTTCTCAGAGGTGATTTAAATCCAATAAAGGCAATGAGATAGAGGGTCAATCTGAGAAGAAAACAACATTTACGTGACACCACAACAGAAAGACAAATGTTAGCAGATGCTGGGTAAACAGTACACAGCAAAACAATAAAGGAAACAATCTGTGTGCAAAAGCTTCCTTTATGTCACCTGCAATCAGTACAATTGATTTTCCACTGGTTGGCCACTAAAGCTTCAGGCATAACAAGTGCTGCAATACAGAACAGAATGAACCGAAAGGATCTAGACTTAAAAGCTGGAATCTCGAAACATTCCACAGAACAAGCATTGCGATCCGGATAACAAAAGGTTACTACCTGTGAGAATATGCACTGCTGTGTTAATTGAAAGAAAGGATTAAATGTAACTTCATGTAATTATTACTAACCTACAGGCATGGTGTAACCCAAGTACACTAGAACATTTTGGTAAACAGGACACTCCAATTGTAATTCGTTCACCGTACTGCACTTGCAGAGCCGGCCCAAAGCATAAGTGAACTAATGGCTCATTTCCACTGAGCGTTACGGTACAGTACAGTTCAGTACAGTATGATTCGGTACGGGTAACCCTGATCAGGCTTGCGTTTCCACTGCCAATAGTACCCTTACTTGGTTGGTGTGGTGTATGCCGGAAAGTAGCGATCACCGAAGAACAGCAACAATAAGCACAACTCTGCCTCTTTTTGTTAAATGTTAGTTTTAATTAACAATAATAGCCATTCTAAAATTAAGTTAAATATATAAAGTTTAACATAACGTTGTGCTCAGCCTAAACAATATGATCAGAAACGGAGACATGAGACAAACAATGAATGCCTGTCAAATATAGTCAACCCAAAACTAATTGCATCAATCACTACAGAGACATCAGAGGCAACAGAACATGTCAGAAGGACTAGCCAAGCTAATGCTGCTCTCGGTGGATCCATTAGCACTGAGCGCCTGGTGATCGCCTGGAGCTCTGAAATTGGCATAGTAAATTTTCAAATATCTTTACAAATAAATTGCAGATTTGTGTTTAAAACAATTACATTCTTGCCTGAAAACCTCTTAAAATTACATTTCATGACACATTAACAGTAATATTTAGAAAATTAGGCAGGTTTTTGGGCAATAACGTTTCACAAGTCCACAATTACAGACAAAACAATGCATGTTGAGAAATGGCTATCTGTAATGGCAAGATGTTCAAAATCCCCTGAAATTTTTTTTTTTAAATAAAAAAAATAAAAAGAAAACACTTTTTCTCACTTCAAAGGGTTTTTTAGCCTGAATAAAATGCTAGTAGTAGGACTATAAAATGGTTAGTTCCATGCAGAAACTTGTGAATTATTCTTGTTGTGGCATCACCATTTAGTGACATCATTAAATGCTCCGGGAAAACATCAGCGGCGGTCTCAGCAACTTTTAATTGTTGTTTTGAATCCAGCGATTATTTATTTAATAGTTGTAAGCTACAATTATGAAAAGCATAGTATAAAAGCCTTTTTTTAATAGAGAAATAATATGTTAGCTGGAATATGTTACATGATGACCATGCTTTTGGATGCTGTTCGAGTCCATATAGCCTACATTTATGCGGCCTTGTTCTGGTTTGCCGGTCGGTCACAAATTTCCACAAATTCAACAATATTTAGTCACTTTGTCTTTAACTAAATCCTCACTATCTAACCCTCTAATTTCACAGGTTTATTTGATTGTCTTTCACTTAATGACTGTTTTCGCATCTCTTACTGTGGTAAACATGCAGGAAGGGAAATTAAATTTAATGATCAAGAATTCTCTCGTTTATTAATTTGTTCACTTATTTCAGTTAAATCATGGGTTAAGGATGTAAGAATTACAGAAACTTCAGACACTTTGATCTTCTGAGATATACTAAGGACACACAGTGCATTAACATACAGACATCTGTTCTCACATCTCACTGAGAGAAAATGCAGGAAACGCCTCTCTCACATATGCAACAGTTCCTACTCATTCCATTCCTTCCCTTCACATAGCTCACTCAGAATGGTCAATAGTAGAATATAATGGTCTATATTAATGCAAGTGATATTTACAGTCATGTTTGGTGTCATTTGAATTGTCTCAGTGCAACTGGTACAATGGTGTCTGTCTTACAAAAGTAGATTAAAAGATAATTCATTTCCTAAGAATTAAGAGATATTCTGTATATCTGTAATGGGAGGGAGTGCCCCTTCCTAGGGTCCTCCATGTAAATTACCTTCTGTTCCCATTGAGGTGTAAACTACCCTGGTCTGGGACCTGACCTAATGCAAATTCCAATTGTTAGTTTCTGTCTTCATCTCGGGGGATGTTTGTGTTGGTCTGAGGTATTTAAACGATTGCAGCAAAAGGATCAGGGCCTTCTGTAGCTGGAATGAGCCCATAGCATGAAGTGTGTCCACACACTTCATACTATGTATTTTTCTAAGAGTCAGGTATGCATCTTTTACTATTAGATTCATCTTTGAGAATTTGGTGTCTAGTATTGATTTGATATCTATGAATTGGCTATGTAATTGGCATAATCCTTACCTGACTGATAATAAATTGTTACATTTGATTTACTCTGACTGACTCTGAAACTATTTTCTCAAGGAGATTAAGTGAAGGCTATGTTTCCGCAAATCTGCGTCCAGGGTTAAGTGCATACTAAAACTCAGACTAGATGGAGCATGTGGCGCATCAGGTGAGGTTTTAGATTTCTGGCTAAACCGCTTGACTTTAGTTAAGTTGTACTCAGTTGCATTAACTATGGGGGGCTAGTAACAGTACTGGTCATAACCGCTGGTTATTGTCTCAGCTTTAATTAAGTTGTACGAAGTTATATGACTGTCGGGGGGCTAGACAGATAGTGCTACAAGTTGTACATGGGTAGCTGAGGGGGACTAAATGGATTAGACATAAACCTCTGACTACTGTTGAGACTGGCGAGTTTGTGATCGTGGGGCACACGTAGAAGAACGGCCGTCGTGGGGCACCTTGAGCAACATAGATTCCTAATGAACGAGTAAAATAAAGTAAAGAGTTAAATTAGAATAATCAAATCTCAGAAGAATAACAATAATAATTAGAGACCAACAAACAACCAATTTGCCTTTCAACCTAAATTCGAGGTCATACTAAAATGGAGTCAGATTAGATAAGAAAATGGAGTCAGATTAAATAATAAAATGGAGTCAGATTTGAGCTTAACCTAAACTGAATAACTTTACGCGCTGAAAGACAGAACACGCAGGAAGCCTTCATCCAGCACCGGATACCTTCCTTGGGCCGAGTGCCTGGACCTTACAACGAACAAAATTAAAGAAACATGTACAGTTGCCACAAATTAATAAGTTGTATGAATGAATTAACAAGTTGTCCTGGGTCCTGCAGCCCTGCAAGGCACACGATATGAAACAATTATCTGATGTAATGACTTAGTTACTACATTTCTATTGCTTTCCATGTGGAGGAAATTTGTGTTGTTTCTATGTTAATGCACATTTAAAAGTTTAAATCACATTTTTAAAAAAAGCTTAATTTGTACATTGGGAATGCGTGATGATGCGTTTATATGCCGTCACCACCACTTACAGTCGTTCGCACGAGTTTTGCGCATATCGATAGCTTTAATCAATTGAATCTTTTATCGACAATTAATCGATCATCGATAATTCATTGACATCCCTGATATCTACATGTAATCTATATCTGTGTAATTTGAAGAGCAGCATCTAATAAATAAGCCCCTTACGAGAATCAGGACTTTGGACTGAGGCATCAAGCACTGAGGGAGAAAAGGACAGCAGGATCACATGAGGATATATAAATACAACTATTATCAGGATTGCTTGTTTATTTTATTTTTTTACTGAGATTTGCAGAAGAAAAAAATAGGTTTACACAGCTAAGTAGCCAACAGGTACCAAAGTCAAAAGGTAAAAGGTCCAGTGTATGTGGAAATCCCTTTATTTTGTAGGTCCTTGGTGTGACAATATTTAGAAAGTGTGTGTGTGTTTGTGTGGTTCTCTCTCCCTTCTTACATATGAAAAATTCTGGAAAAAAATACATTAAATTTCTTGCCAAGTTAATAAAGTTTATTTTCTGTTCAGCAGCTCAAAAAAATGACCCATGCACCAGCATCAGTGATTACCATGTCTGAACCTCACATCTACTCAACCAAGGCCCACACAACATTTGTAAATGCATGTAATTTTGTAAAATAGATTAAAGCATTATAAAGCCATAAATATTCACTAAACTAATACACAAGAAGTGAAGATTTGTGTACATTTTATGAATGACAAATTATGTGGAAACTACAAGGGCTTCTACGGGCTCAGATGCCGTGTCGGGCTGTGGGCACAACTTCCTTTGCAACAGAAACAGCTGGAAAGATGGTACATAGTTTAGTAGGCCTAAAGCATTCCTGTTATGCAACACGCATGCTTGATGTGATTCAGATATTTGATAAACTGCTAGCTTAGTTTTATTAAGCCCATCTGTGCTATGCTTCTCAATGTTTACCCTCAGTAGACACTAGTAAGCATTAAGTACAAAAGACAGATCCACTGCAGCTACAGGGAAAATAAGCAAAAACACGTTTTCAGTGTCTTACTGTAAGGCTATATCCTTAATCCAAACTTTAAGCATTAACACAACTATGCTGTATATTTCGTTTCTCTAAATAGTATATTTCCACTTAGCAGACTTCAAATTGCAAATCATATTACAGAAAAATGACTCTTCTTGAAGGACATTAGAGTGATGAAAGGGCTTCCAAAACTATGAAACAGTGGCACCATCTAATATGACATTATGCTGTAAATTAGCCTGGATCTACGCTGTCTGCAGGACTATGCAATTAAATCTTTCCAGTAAAGTCCCTGAACAGGTAATAAAACCAAACCAGTAATTATCATCATCATCATCTAACATACAACAAATAGCACTCTCAGGAAATCCTAAGGACTAAAGCATTTACAATCAGTGCAACTGTAAATCGCTAAATGTTCGTTTTCATATAGAAGAAGTGTTTAAATTCAGACTCTCCTCAGCAGCTTTGAAACAAATCAGGGTTTATTCCATGTTGCGAGGGCCTCTCTTGTGAAGATCACTTCCACTAACTACATCCTCATTAGCGGAGTAATCCTATTGCTGCCGGTTTTAATTAGGCACAGGACTTCCCCTGCTAAAGTGGAAAGTAAACAAACAGCAACTGTGAACTGGACAGAGAAAATCACTTCAAGCACACCAGTAGCCATTGAATGAAAAACTCTCCGAATTTCCGCTCATGACCTCACAATAATGAGAATATGAAAAAACAGAGCATGTAATTTTCAACTATAACTGCTTCTGTTGTGATAGCTATAAAACTCTCGAAAAGAGTTTTAGTAAATTGGTGTAGACTGGTTGGCTAGCAACTGCTAATTCGCTCCACTTCCCCGGCTCTTTTCGGGACAGAAAATATGCTTCCAATTTTTCTGTAACACGACACAAATTCAATACAAACACATAAATAAATGTATTTACTGATTTCGCAAGTTTCATTTGAGAACAACAGTCAATAATTAAAAGATGTGCAGAGAAGTTCTCACCTTCCAGAAGACGCTGTATTATGGAGTCGATGTTTAATTTGTCCGGCTCCGCCATTTTAGTGGATTTTGTCGGGTTTATTCAAACAGGTCGAGTCCGCCGTTTACTGTTGTCTTGGTGATTCGTCAAAAAATAAGGCCTCAGTCTGAACAAGCAAAGCGTATAAAAGATATGTTATGGGAATGTCTATTTACTGGCTATATTTCCTTTGTCGTTTGGTTGATCGCTAGCTGCTAACACTGTTAGCCTGAGGACGCTAACTATTGCCTACCCGCATTTAAACACCAGGAAACGGTTACTATGTACCCCTTCGCTTCTTATTTCGATTCTCTTAATGTCCCACGGACATCCAAAATATCCAGACTGACCCTATTTTCCGTATCCTCACAACCCCCTTTCTCCCATCGTCTACGGAACTTAAAAAAAGGATCGTGTTGTTCAGGAGCGAAATCAACGGAGGTTGATAGGATCCGCCTCCGCTGGTAGATGATTGGCTTACTTCTCACATTTGAACCGACGGTGTGGTCACTCATTGGTTAGTTTTCACATACGTCTTATTTCCAAAGCCATGACGTCAATAATGTGAAAATGGAGAGAGCGGGTGAAGGGGGTATGTTCACGTACGTGCTATGAAATTATTGGCACTTATAATGTAATTTAGGTTTAGGGACTATAGCATTATTATAAATAATAGCTCAAGGCCACATTAGTAAACCGAGTCGCTCACGTTGTCATTAACATTAATTGTTTTATGGCAGGTTTGTTCATATTTTCCTTACAGGGAAATTGTCTAACACACCAGCGCCCTCTGTAGACGTCACAGAACATCGCACCTTCCTTTACTTGAGAGAGTTTGCCTACCTTTTCCAAGTATCCCAGAGTGCAGTCTGGACGATGGGGCGGGGCGACACTTCGAGGCCCATATTTGTTTTCCCCGCCTTTGACATTTTCCTCCGAGCCAGCAGGGGGCAGTTTGCGTTGAAACAAACAGAACGGTGGCAACTACAGCAGCAGAGTAATAACGCTATTCCGTTGATTGCTTGAGGTGAGTAAAAGTATTTGAACAGACATGCATGATTTTTGTGTGTATATTATTATTATTATTATTTTTCAGGATGACATGATCAGGAGGTGGTGGTGTTATATCTAGCAATATACCTACCTCTTGACATTTGTTCTTTTAGAGCTCAACCACTGAGGGGAGGAACTTCACCATTCACCATGTCTTCAGGCAGAGTCCAGCAAAGCAGGTTATTACATTCATTAAGAACTAATAATTACATATGTGTGTACATGCAGAGGTATTTTAGTTATTACAGCTACATAGTTGTTCAGATGTGAAATTGGTATTATGTACAAGTACTATATTGGTCAATACTGTGGATTATTTAATATATAACTATCAGTTAACATCAGCATCAAAGACATTTAAAAACATTTCAGCTTAATTCATTTTCAGACAGCAGCAAGTTTTTTAAATAACTTCTGTTTGCGATCTAATGTGGATTTTGTTCACCATATAAGACAGAAATATTTATATTCAATGTAAAAGATCTTCATGTGGATCATGCATACAAATATGTACAAATATCTCACTGGATTATTACAATTAATGGCAAAATGAATGTGTGGAAATGTAAACTAATATATCCTACTGACACACAACAGCAAAAGATATAAATAATTGTCTTTTTTTCAATGTGAAAATACTAACATGCCTAATACTTCTGCACAGTACTGTATATATTAACATTTTATTAGTGTTGTTATAAAAGAATGAGTATGCAGTTGTATGCAGTTGACAACAATCTATAGTTTTTAATGAGAGTTTGTTTAAAGCAAGGTTGTCTGTATTCAGTGTTTATATAATGTTTAATAACTTTTATATACATGTATAAATAAACCTACGTATGTTTTTGATTCAACAGCTTCCACTGGAAATCCTCAGGGAAATTATTTTGTTGGCGGGTGACTCTGCATATTTGACCCTTTCTCTGGTTTGCAGATGGTTTAGGGATGTGCTCCGAAGTTTTTCGGAAAGCGGCAAAGTTTGCCTGGCTAGAGAGTAAGATTTCCCCGTTTAATGCTCATTCTCCAATTGAATTTTGTAGTAGAAGGCTGTTAAATTTTTTTTGAATTATTATTATTATCTTTCATGTATTTTGTCTTTACACTATAAGTTGTGGCCAACTGGAAGAATTGTCCTCCTGTCTCCTGACCGGAACGAGTTCAGACGGATGTACAGCATCAAGGAATGCTTGCAGTGCAGAGCCCTTTTCAAGTTTAACCCACCAGGGTACAGGGAAGAGACCGGCGTGATCTTCTGGGCTTTTGTTTACACAGGATTTTGTTCCAAGGACTGTTTTTTTTTTTTTTTTTGCGGCATGAAACTGAAACTTCATTGAAGGGAAATAGAGAATGGACTGAGATCAACTGGTTTTGATGTATTAATTGATGTCATTTAAAGTTAAACTTTGCAGTGTATAATGTTTTAATAAAAAAGCTATGGAAAACACGTGCATGACAACAGGTTTCAGTCATTTACATCAGTCTATCATTCTTTAAGGTTTCTCATATTTGATGATAACATCATTTGCTATGCATTGCTCATAATGGATTTAGTTGTGTCAGGATTGTGAGGATTAATGAGGTTTTCAGTAGTGCAGTTCAGAAAACAAATAACAGAAAGTAACAAGTGTTTTTGGGCAAGTTCTTTAGAACCTGTATAGTTCCTTCCTTGCAAAAAGTAACCATGGATTTATTGTAGTAAAAATATTTGTTGGCATATTAATTACTGTGAGCTGTAATTATAAAAACACCATAGTTTTACTATAGTTACTGTAGCAGAACCATGGTAAATTTTCGTAGGGGCCAAGGGAATGTTCAGAATATTATTGGTGACGTTCAGAGACTGGTGACAATTTGTTACACACACACACACACACACACATATATATATATATATATATATATATATATATATATACATTATATACACACACACACACACACACACACACACACATATATATATATATATATATATATATATATATATATATATATATATATATGTATATATAATTTGAATATATAAATTAAGGTACTCCATGACTATCTACATAACCATACTTCGCATAATATTGCCGTGTCATTTTCAAACCAGCGAGTAATGCCGAGGTAGCGTCTACAGCCATTGAGGGAGTAGACCATTTATTTCTATTCTGTTCGTCGTAATCCAAAACTCTTTGTATTTATACGGGATGTTGTGGAAATGCAACAATAAATGCAAAAATTGTGGGGAAGTTGTGGCCTAATGGTTAGAGGGTTGGACTCCCAATCGAAGGGTTATGGGTTCTAGTCTCGGGCCGGACGGAATTGTGGGTGGGGGGAGTGCATGAACAGCTCTCTCTCCACCTTCAATACCATGACTTAGGTGCCCTTGAGCAAGGCATTGAACCCCCAAATGCTCCCCGGGCGCCGCAGCATAAATGGCTGCCCACTGCTCTGGGTGTGTGCTCACAGTGTGTGTGTGTGTGTGTTCACTGCTCTGTGTGTGTGCATTTCGGATGGGTTAAATGCAGAGCACAAATTCTGAGTATGGGTCACCATACTTGGCTGAATGTCACTTCACTTTTTAAAAACACAACATTTATATTCACTTTTTAATTTATATTAAAAGTTTATTCATCTGAGTGTCTACTTCCGCATTCCAATCCTGCTAATAGCGTCATAATTCTCTATACCAATAAGCTGTAAAATCGTCACTCATCTGTACACCAATAAGCTCATCTTAATCTTAAACCAATAACCGCTGTGGTGGGCGGGGCGACACGTGTCGCTCCGCCCCAATTTGTCGCCCCGCCCCATCGTCCAGACTGCACTCTGGGATACTTGACCTTTTCGAGCACACATGCGCGATATTACTGTAAATCAAAACAATGTAATACTAGTGTTCATTTGGGTAATACAGTTTTGAAATTAAATGAGCCAAAAGATTCTTGTGAACATTTCACAAACACTTTTGCGGATCCTTGCCCAGTATGGGTTCAAACCCCAACTGACTGGAAGGATATATAGACAACTATAATTATAGATAAATATAGACAACTTCATTTTTAATGAAAAATAACAAATGAAAAATTAAATAATCATAATCCATGATGACAAAATATATATATAAAATAGGTTAGTGGATAATTCAGCAGCGAAAGAGTGAAAAATATTAAACTGAATTAAACATTTAGTGAAGCAACATTATTTTGTGGGCAACAAATAAAAGTTAACACACATTGCTCTTTGTATTGCTGTAAAATACATTCATGTAAAACAAGTACCCTATATATATATATATATATATATATATATATATATATATATATATATATATACACACACACACTATTAAAAATGAAAATACATTTCTTTTAAATGTATAGTATAGTAATGAAGGCAGCAACATATGATAGAACAGAACAAAAAGACTAAATCTTTCATTACGCAAAAGTATACGAAAGGGTATGGCTCCAATACAGAGTGACGCAATGCGCTTATGCACATCCCATGTGCAGAATGATGCGCTTGAAGCAACACAGAGTCACAGGCAGTGTTGCCAACTTATCAATTTTGTTGCTAGATTTAGCAACTTTTCAGACT
>NC_068405.1:21332-41902 GCF_023724105.1 Carassius gibelio
AAAAAACTGAGCAAATATATGCATTTATATTTATGCAATTAGCAGATGCTTTTATCCAAAGCGACTTACAGTGCATTCAGGTTATACATTTTTTTCTGTGTTTGTTCCCTGGGAATTGAACCCACAACCTTTTGCGCTTCTAACGCAATGCCCTAAAACAGCAACAGGAACATATACAAATATATACAATTTGGTGAAGTTGCTGGGCATGAAGTGCCAAACGATATCACGATTCTCAGCTTCAAGAAGGTCGTCAGGAATTTTCTGCGTGATAATGAAATCAATGGTAAGTTATAGTTAAATTAAGGTGAAAACCAAAATTACTTTAATTCACAACCATCCAAAGGTTTGGGGCTGGTAAAATCTTTTAAAATGTCATTGAAAAAATGGTTCCTGTGATGGTAAATCTGAATTTTTCAGCAGCCATTACTTCAGTATCACATGATCCTTCAGAAGTCGTTCTTCTTATGCTGGGTACACACCAAAAGATTTTTTACATAAGATTTTCAAAATGTGTCGGACCACAAACATGAGGATAAAATATCCTACATTTAAACGTTTTGCTCCTATAGTGTATGGTGTGCCATGATGTGACAAAGACAGCACACCACACATAAACAGATTTTCTACCAGAGTATTGACTGTGAACAACAGGAAATCTTGCAAAACCTCGCGAGACTTCAGAATAAGCATTGCGGACGATATGCAGGAAGAAATTGCAATGATAGTGTTAGGAATGATTTTTTACATGACACATTATATAAACATTAGTGCTGTTGGCACAACTCAACAAGCTGATTCTCCCTCTCCGCTTCAGACCAAGGGAAAATCTGATAAAATAATCTGTAGAACCATCAAGATACCCGGGACATAGCTAGGATTGTCTGAAGAGGCGAAATCTGCCCAAAATCAGCCCAATTATCTTTTGGTGTGAAAATCTGTTCGTGTCTTTGTCACATCTGATATGGTCAAAAGCATGAAATTCTGATAACCTGTAATGTAAATAATATAACAGCATAACTGACTACTTGCATAAAATGCATATAAAATATCACTTGTCATCTTAGTAAAATGATAATAAATGCTTAGTTTTTATTGTGGGAGGCAAAACATATAATGCAATCCAATACAATGATTAAGAGATGAACAAACAAACATTTCTTAAAAGACTGATGATCATAATTGATAGTGACATGACTTTTCTGAGAAACGAAAATGGTGTATGAATAATCAAGTAACCTAAGTTGTTTCAGTCCAGCAAATGTTTATCTTGGATATTACAAACAAAATAAAAGTTCTTACGTTTACTTTTTAAAAAGTGGTAAAGATTACAAAGAAACAAAATGTGTGTATCATGACCTGAACATTTCTATATTGCTAAGCTATAACTAAGCACCAAGGCATGTAGTAGATTAGTTTTAATCATGCTGACAATTTAGAGGCCTTAAAAAGTCATGCATTAAATATAATACAGTGTACTTTACATAGCTCTAATGACATGCAGAAGAGCTCACCTTCTCTTGTGCCCCATCCTCAGGTCTTCGAGATAATTCTGCCTCTCAATTGAGTGTCCCCTTGATTCATTGAATACTTGGAAGAAATCAGAGCATTCAAATAAAAATACCTAAAAGCATGCAAATACATACAGTAAGTTTAAGTGAGCTTACTTACAATCAATCGCTTTTTGGGGGTTCATCCCATCAACATCGATTAGGTATCTATGACACAATATTTAACAGTGACAACTGCTGGATGTACTCATCTGAAGACAAAGTTAAGAGATCTTTAACATGGAAAAAGAGCAAAAAGAATGTCATTTTACTCACCGACATAATAAATAGCCGGTGCGGTTCAAACCATGCGTGCAATGAACACCAATCAGCTTATCTGTTCAAAAAAGTAAAGAAAAAAAGTTAAATAAACATATAAATGACATTTTTCTCAATGAAACGAGATATTAAAAATTAGGATGGGTCGTTAAAATAAAATAAGAACAGCATTCAAAATGTTTGCATTTTGATTAGCATTATTTGTCTTTTGAATAACATGCATTGATGTTTGATTTTATTGTTCACTATACAACCAGGAACATTATTATATTTTTATTCAGCAAGGATGCATTCAATTAATCAAGTGACATTTATAATGTTACAAAAGATATCAATTTCTAATAAATGTTTATTTTTTTTACTTTCTATTAATCAAGAAACCCTGAAATCCATACAAATATTAAGCAGCACAACTGTTTTCAACATTAATAATAATAATAATACATTTTTGGAGTATCAAATCAGCATGCTAGAAGAACGACTTCTGAAGGATCATGTGATACTGAAGTAATGGCTGCTGAAAATATTCATATTTACCATCACAGGAATAAATTCTATTTTAAAATACATTCAAATGGAAAGTAGTTATTTTAAATTGTAATAATATTTCAGAATTTTTACTGTATTTCTGATTACATAAATGCAGTCTTGGTGAGCATACTAGTTTTTTTTTCAATAACATTTTAAAAGATCTTACCGACTCCAAACCTTTGGATGGTTGTGAATTAAAGTAATTTTGGTTTTCACCTTATTAATTTACTTAATTATAACTTACCATTGTTTTCATTATCACGCAGAAAATGCCTGACGGCCTTCTTGAAGCTGAGAATCGTGGCATCGTTTGGCACTTCATGCCCTGCTGTGAAGATCTTCAGGTGGTACAATGTGTTTGGCAAATCCTGAAACAAACACAATCACACATTTCGAGACAATAAATACAACCATGTCCCTCCACCCTGACAAAAAACACATCAACTCCAATCTCGTTAAGCTGGATTCTTCAGCAGGGAGGAGCAGTTTACACCTTCATGAGGAGAAAATATTATTAGCTATTTATTAAGTCTTCAATCCCTACCTCTACTCTGTAATAGCGAGTTGTGAAGGTCAGATCGATGATGAGACCCAGTTCTTGTCCTTCCTTCTCCAACATACGCACAAGATCAAACGGTCCAAAGACTTCTGACTGCTTTAAATGATATCTGAAAGACTACAACAAAAAGCACTGGAATTAAATTAAGATCTCACACACATTTCAAACAGGTGGAGGATCTGTCAATGTCTTCAGACCTGTTTTAAGGGGACTTTAAAGGCGATGAAGCGGGTTCCAGGGATCCGTTTACCCACTGCTGTATAGTCTGTCCATCTAAAGGAGGCACACAACTTTAGCAAACGATCCTTGAAGCTTAACTTCAGTTAATGAACGAAGTTATAAAAAAAAACTAGCCTGTCAGGAACGGCATTTTTCTTTTTTGCAGGCATGTCTTCACAGCAGCTGCTTGGCCCATACACTTCTGCAAAACACAGCTGTGTCTGATTACAGACACATCATAAGCAGAACTCGTACAAACTCTAAAACATGAACTATTTAAGAATGAGTTTGTTTACGTGTCAGATATGAGAGATAAGTATCAGACACCGGTTAGGTTTCACTTTTCGCTATGACCAAAACAAACTTCATTTAACAGATTCTGGCTAAATAAGTCTCTTTAAGCGTGTCCACGCCTCGTATTCCATCACAACATATATTACAATTAAATACAATAAAGAATAATACATTTTACTGAAAAGTAAACCACTAACGTTACCTCTCTAAGATTCTCCCACTTCCACGTTACCGACACTGAGTCGCGTGCCCTGCTCCAGCTGACGTCATTCATCTGCTGGGAACTGCGCGCTCTGCTGCCGCGCTCAGGCCGGGAGGGGAACCTGCAGCCCGACCACAACTGAAGCGCTTGGATGGTCATTCGAGGCTGGCTTTCTGCTTGTGGTATATTTTTATGTAACAGCCGTTAACTGTATAGAATGACTGTTGTTTTACGATTATAATATTGTCAAGCACTGTTCACACCAAGGACGATAAATATTAAAAAGCCAGCGAAAGCGCAAAATCAGATAAGATCATTTCATGTTCTTATCACGCTGGTGTGATTGTATCAAATGTAATATATATATATATATATAATTTGTTTTTTGGAAGGTGCATTCAAAATCCACTTGGCTCAAAAAAAAAAAAAAAAAAAAAGGAAACCTGTTAGGGCTGCTACACTTTTACTGCAGTAAAACCATGGTTGATTTTTGTAAAGGTTTGAATGGGCATGAGATTTGAATCCAAATTCAAATGGAACAAAAGTCACTAAAGTCTTGTGCCACTCAGAAAAAAAAGGAAGGATGAAGGTTAAAGGGGTGTAAATGAGATCCCAGTCAGTATGGGGTCGCTCCATCCCCTCTCTTTTTGTCCCTTCAACACTTTTTAATCGAGTAATAAATTAATCATTAATATATATTAATATAACTAAATTTACTTTTACACTTTTTAGAGTGCAAGAATGAATATGGCTCTGAATATTATTTTGAGTAACTTGATAACACAATGAGTAAACATTGTAAACTTGAACTATTTGAATGCATGGTAGAAGAAAGAACTGAACTCTCACACACCAGGAAACACTTGACAGACTGGGGAAGTCAGACACACATACAGGAAAAGCTGCAATGTAAGAAATCTAAAGCAATGTTTCTCTGGAACCACTTGTTATATAATCATTGGCTGGTTGGATTTGGTTTCAAATATAATTTGTTTATTAGAATAGCTGTTGGCCAGTGCTTATTTTTGTATGTTAACTTCTTGATAATTGTTTAGATCAGAGGAGGTAAGTTGTTCTGAACATTATGTAGAACAACTTTAACACTAACTGAAACCTGCAGACAGTGGGAGTTTGATTCTTTACCAAGAAAGAAGACAGACTAGGGGAATGCAGTGTGAAATTATCATATAAATTAGATACATGCCACCAAACCACGTGTCCGGTTTAGTCTATAGCTGTGAACTCCAGATTATGTCTTTCAATTTTATACTGAATATATATATATAGACCAAAAGTTTGGACACACCTTCTCATTCAAAGAGTTTTCTTTATTTTCATGACTATGAAAATTGTAGATTCACACTGAAGGCATCAAGGGCTATTTGAGCAAGAAGGAGAGTGATGGGGTGCTGCTCCAGATGACCTGGCCTCCACAGTCACCGGACCTGAACCCAATCCAGATGGTTTAGGGGTGAGCTGGACCGCAGACAGAAGGCAAAAGGGCCAACAAGTGCTAAGCATCTCTCGGGGAACTCCTTCAAGACTGTTGGAAGACCATTTCAGGTGACTACCTCTTGAAGCTCATCAAGAGAATCCCAAGAGTGTGCAAAGCAGTAATCAGAGCAAAAGATGGCTACTTTGAAGAACCTACAATATGACAGATATTCAGTTGTTTCACACTTTTTTGTTCTGTATATAATTCCATATATAATTCCACATGTGTTAATTCATAGTTTTGATGCCTTTGGTGTGAATCTACAATTTTCATAGTCATGACAATAAAAAAAACTCTTTGAATGAGAAGGTGTGTCCAAACTTATGGTCTGTACTGTATATATATATACATTTAAACAAAAACCACGTAATTGGCTATTTAATGCAAGTTTCCATTATGACAATTTACCACATATAGTGTTACAACATGATAAAGGAACTCAATATCTTATTTGCTACTAAGACATTACACTGAAAAAAAAACTGAGTGGATAGAATCTGAAAGAATGTTAACTTAGAAACTGCTAGTCGTTTACACAAATAATAACAAAAAAGGCATGTAGCTCATTGAATTAAACATCATATTTTTAAGTAGAAAGACTGAAATGTATTTCCTTGTAAAATGTACTTCAATAATCTTTGTTTTTACAGTGTGCCTATAAACACAGAATTATTTCCAAAGATAATAATAATAGTAATTAATACCCTGAAAGGTTTATTCCCTTTTATGTTGGCAGACATTATATAACACAGAGGCAATGACACAAAGGTGTTGCCTAGAAGCGGCATTCTCCATAACGAGGAAATGATCTCATGCAAATAAGGGCTGGACTAGAGTGTAGTATGCAGACGGACTCCTAAGAGAACTCATCCATCACAATTTGATTGCACTGAAGTTCAGAGTTTGACAGAAGAGAAGACCATGCCTTTTTGCAATTTTCCTTTCACTGCTGATAAGACTGTGAAGAACAGGGCATTGATAGTGTCTGTGGAGAGCTTCTATCCAGGTGAAGATCTGATCAAGAGAAACGGCGTGAAGAAAGACACTCGGAGACTTCACAAAACCCTCAGCAAGCTCGGCTTCTCTGTGGACATCAGAATGGACATCAAAGCAGATGACATCTATAAAGCCTTCAAAGCAGGTAATGTGAGCCCATCATGATGTACTGATGTTTTCCCTAATAAATAAAATGTGCTGTTTCATATCTGATATTTCATGTTATGTGTAAAGACCTCCTCTTTATGATTAACAGTAATTTAATAGCAAACTAACTTATCTCTAACATGAGCGCTTTTTAACCCAGTATTTTTGTTGTTAAGTCTAGTTGATAAACAATTAGATAATTGTATTTATTCAAAGAAAAGTATATTGTATGGTAAGATTTTGCCATCATGAATCAGTCCTAACATTATAATGACAGTTAAGACCGCAGATTTTTAGGGTAACAACAGAAATGTAACTTGCACTGTCCAGAATACTCGCTAATTCTGCCCTCCATCCTCAGCGAGCAAGAAGACGGTCAAAGACTGTTTTGTGGGCGTCATATCCAGTCACGGTGAGGAGGGTGTTGTGTTCGGAGCTGACGGACGTGCTGTGAAACTGGCTGAGATCTACAGCTACTTTGGAGGTCCGTCAATGGCAGACAAGAGCAAGCTTTTCTTGATTCAGGTACATTTTGTGAAACCTTTCTCACAGACAAACCATTTTGAAGATCCTACTGCAGCAAATATCGATGGCTGTGTTGATATTACATTAGAAGTCCTTTGACTCTCTGGTACTGTTTGTTCATTTAAAGCCTAAAAATGTTGTCTTGAATTTGAACTTTTGAATATTTTTGATTTTTTTCCTCTGTTTATTTCATGGCTACTCATCAAATAAATCCATGCATGAATTTTAAATGTTAATTTGTTTAATGTAAGTAGATATAATTTCATAATTTTACTAGTCGATGTTTCTTAAAGCTAGTAAAACTGAATGTTTCTGATGATCATATCTTTCTGCTCCTCAGGCTTGTCGAGGGCATGGATTGGATGAAGGTGTGGAGGTCGACTCTTCATTCTCCGAGGAAGAGGACGGGGTGTCTGAACTGTTTTCCATCCCTATTGACACAGCAGTCATGTACGCCACATCTCCAGGTTTGATTTATGAACTCCATCACATTGTTTGCATAGTTTGTAAAGTCCCAAACTCTTCAGTTCTTCACTCACGTTCATTTGTTTTCTAGGTTACGGTGCATTCATGCATCCTCTGGGCTCAGAGTTGATCCAAACCTTTTGTAAGCTGCTAGAAGAGGAAGGAGGTCCAGATCTGGAGATCACAAGACTCCTGACTCGGATAAACTTCCAGGTGGCCTACAACTTTGAATCCAGAGGGAAAGTGTTGGGCGGCAAGAAACAGATGCCCTGCTTTGTGACCCGCTTTACCAGAGAGGTTTTCCCGTTCAGAAAGATGGCAGCGGCAGAAGATTTGAGCTTGAGCTTTGCAGCCACGCAGCTCATCGATGAACCCAGTCGATCACGGAAGAGCTCCATCAGCTGAACAGAGACTGACTGGAAGAACACATGGAGAAACTGATTCATCACGTTATCTCATTTGATGAGATAACAGAATCACGTAAAGTCGCATGGGAATAGGAAGTGAGGTGTTTGGAAACATGCAGGATGCGATTGGTTTTATAGTGCTGTGTATGCTACTTCCTTTTATATGTTTCCCTAAAGTAAAACAATCATTTTCTGTTTCATTTCAAAGAGTATTGAGGAAAAAAAGAAAGACATTTATTTATATATAAATCTTGAAAGTGTTTATTTAAGTGTCTGTATTATATGTGACATTCAAATAAAACCTTAACCGGATGATTCTTGAAGCTCATTGTCTTACTAAATTCTAAATCATGAACACTATTGCAACTGCATATTAATGAAGCACCATTTCTGGGAAACACTTGTGTAACATTAAACCTGATCCTGATCGAATTCGAAACTAAAGTCATGCCCAGGTTTCTTTGTCTCAGGTTACAACATATTCATACCTTGCCCTTGGTATATTTACTGTACTTCAAGGTGTGAGTGTTTATTACACGCTCTGTCCTTCTGCAAGTGCTCATGATGTGAGTTGACAGCCAATCCAGACATGTAGGATTTCAACATGGCCTGTTGGTCACAAACACTAATGCCAGGTTTAATTTAACTGTGTGTAGAGTGATGACTGTTACGTGCACTTATGTGCTTATTAAATGAATGTCTGGTATGTGAATCAGACAGACTGTGATATGCAGTTAAGTATCTGGTGATTCTCTACCTACTGGAACTACCAGAATGATGCTGCAATACTTATCTATGAGCATCTTAACCTGAGAGACGTGTATAATTTTACTGAACTGAAGAAATTGTTCTTGACGTGAAGAATCGGAACACAATGTACCAAGAATAACAGACGTCGATGCTAACAAGCAATCTGCATGTAGTCTGCTTATGGTTGTACATTCATAAAGGATAAGGAGGTACTGATAAACATCAAAGGCCCACAGAGTTCATCAGATATTAAACTCAATATTTTGTGACAGAAAATTATCACTTTTTGCAGATAGTTCAAATAGAGTTGTAAACAAATTGCTTTTAATTAGAAATTAAATGTTCTATATTTATATTCATATTTATAATATGACTAAAATAATGCCCAACCTGGAAAATAATAATAATAAATTGACATAGACAGTATTATTTAAATTCAGATTTTTATTTGTCCAGGGTCTTATGAGACCATAAACGTATCTTCCACCAAGAGGCGCGTGTGAGAACACAAAACTTTGATATTTAATTTATTTATTTTTTCACCTTTTTTAAATTTATTTATTCATTTTAACTATAAAGATTTAAATCTGTTGATGACAAGAAGTAGTTATTGACAAACAACTGGAAAGTCCGAGCTCGGACGGGGTCCAGTGTTGCCAAGTCAGGGGTTTTCACACGATATTAGACTACTTTACACAACGTTGCCGCGTTTTTTTTTTCGTGTCCGCGGCTTGATATTTAATCTATCCTCTGGAATGCGTATTGTAGAAGGGGAACCCTCAATATTTTTTTGTAGAAGGGGAACCCTTCTACAACAACAACAACAACAAAAAAAACTTGTATTTTAAACTCCTGAATGTGATTTTTAACTGGAGACCCCCTCAAAACGCCACGTAGCGATTCTGCGAGTTTTCTTGTGAAAACCTGGCAACCCTGTTTTGGTCTAAACAACAGTTTACATATTGAATATGAAAACTGTCACTAAGAAACTTGAAAAACTATTGACACTAAGTAAACACACAATAAGAAAAGCACATCGTGCTGTTTTATGCTAATAATCCCTGTGCTCTTTAGCCTTCCCATAGCCTACAGCTGAAGCTGAACTTCTGTGGAAAGAACACGATTGCAGAACTATTGTTGCTGACACAACGCTGAGTTGTAAATCATGCCGTCTGTCTACTGTGTACATACATATCCGCCCTTTCTAGGTACAAATAAAGGTGTGCGATCTCACCCTAAAAGGTTTTGTGATTTCTCTTAAAACGGTAAAGCAAGCAGAAACTAATATATTAAAACTCTATGATGTGGCACAATGAACAGAGAACAGCAAATCTGATACTATATATATATATAATCTCCCTCTCTCTCACCATATATACATAAATAAGAAGTAGGCTATTATTTTAATGTAAAAAATCAAAACAGTAATCATATACAATTTTAATTGATGTCTGGATGTCTAATAAATACATTTGAATTATATTATTTACTGAAAGAAAATCTATTTTCCTTTTTTTATTTTTGTTGCGATGCACTTTCCTTACATTCTCAGTTACTGACAAATCATTGCAGGTTAGTTGGAAGATAAATACACCTACAAATGAAGTAAATTGCCTTTTTATAAGCTAAAGATGAAGCTTCTGATAGTCAAGGAATTGCCAGTGTTGCGTAGATCAGACTGATGACAGAAAATGGGAGGAAACTCCATATAGGGCATGAGAGACAGATGATCAGTCAGACTCATAAAGTAGGCTCTCCTTATTCTCACACAGTTTGTGACCGCATTACACCTCAGTGTTTGATTGAAGAGAAAACGATGTCTTGTAAAATTCCTTTGTCAGCAAACAAGAGAATGAAGAACAGGGCGTTGATAGTGTCTGTGGAGAGCTTCTATCCAGGTGCAGGTCTGAACAACAGGAACGGTGCGAAGAAAGACACTCAAAGACTTCACAAAACCCTCAGCAAGCTCGGCTTCTCTGTGGAAATCAGAATAGACATCGAAGCAGATGAAATCTATGAAGCATTTAAAGAAGGTAAGATATGTAGTCTAATAATTAAAAAAAAAAATAATTATTATTTCCAAGCAGAATTCATGTTTCACATCTGCAATGCTTTTTTTTCTCTCTCTCTCTCTCTCTTGAGTTTCTTAAAAACATGTTACATAAGCTCATTTATTGGTGCCAAAGTCCCACGCTTGTTAATAACACCATCCTCATTTATCAGCAGGCAAAGATTAAACAATTTATCTCTGGCGCAAACTCTTTAAACATTATGAAAAACAACCTTTTAATATGCAAAGAAAAGAAGATTCGTGTTGGGTTTTGAGGATGTTGCTATAATCAGAAATGAATGAGTGAATGATTAATAAAACTACTAGTTGATGACTTAAAGTCATGCATACTCAAATCTGAACACAATATGCAGTATGAATAAATCAGATTGTGACCACAAACAATGACAGCTTGTAAGACACATGTACAATTGGTCCATTATATTAAATTACACATCACTAACTTTAACAAATTATCTGCCTCCATCCTCAGCGAGCAAGAAGACGGTCAAAGACTGTTTTGTGGGCGTCATATCCAGTCACGGTGAGGAGGGTGTTGTGTTCGGAGCTGACGGACGTGCTGTGAAACTGGCTGAGATCTACAGCTACTTTGGAGGTCCGTCAATGGCAGACAAGAGCAAGCTTTTCTTGATTCAGGTACATTTTGTGAAACCTTTCTCACAGACAAACCATTTTTAAGATCCTAATTCAGCAAATATTGATAGCTGTGTTGATTACATTAGAAGTCCTTTGACTCTCTGGTACTGTTTGATCATTTAAAACCTAAAAATGTTGTTTTGAATTTGAACGTTTGAATATTTTCGAGTGTTTTCCTCTGTTTATTGCATGGCTACTCATCAAATAAGTCCATGCATGAATTTTAAATGTTAATTTGTTTAATTTAAGTAGATATCATTTCAGAATTTTACCTGTGGATTTTTCTTAAACTGAATGTTTCTGATGATCATATCTTTCTGCTCCTCAGGCTTGTCGAGGGCATGGGTTGGATGAAGGTGTGGAAGTCGACTCTTCATTCTCCGAGGAAGAGGACGGAGTGTCTGAGCTGTTTTCCATCCCTATTGACACAGCAGTCATGTACGCCACATCTCCAGGTCTGATTTATGAACTGCATCACATTGTTTGCATAGTTTGTAAAGTCCCAAACTCTTCAGTTCTTCACTCACGTTCATTTGTTTTCTAGGTTACGGTGCATTCATGCATCCTCTGGGCTCAGAGTTGATCCAAACCTTTTGTAAGCTGCTAGAAGAGGAAGGAGGTCCAGATCTGGAGATCACAAGACTCCTGACTCGGATAAACTTCCAGGTGGCCTACAACTTTGAATCCAGGGGGAAAGAGTTGGGTGGCAAGAAACAGATGCCCTGCTTTGTGACCCGCTTTACCAGAGAGGTTTTCCCGTTCAGAAAGATGGCAGCGGCAGAAGATTTGAGCTTGAGCTTTGCAGCCACGCAGCTCATCGATGAACCCAGTCGATCACGGAAGAGCTCCATCAGCTGAACAGAGACTGACTGGAAGAACGGATTAATGTAACTCTTCTATAGCATCTCTCAAAGTATCTCACAGGAGACTAATGAATAAAGTGACGTCATGACACGTAAAGTTTCATGTCCAGCAGGAAGTGAGTGGTTGGGAAAGTTGCAGGTCACATTTTTAGTTCTCCATTTATGTGTCATGTGTTTTTGCCATTGCTACCTCATTATGCATATAACCTATTTATTCTCAAGATACACTACTGTTCAAAGGTTTGAGGTCATAAAAAAATGCTTTTGAATGAAGTATCTAATGCTGACCCAGGCTACATTTATTTGATCAAAAATAGCTGCTTTCTATCATATGATCTCATTTTTTATTTTCACAAAATATTATAATCATTCAAATACTCTTTTGGTGTTCAAGAAACATTTCTTCTATTATCAATAAAACAGCTGCTTAATAAAATAATAATTTTCAGGATTTTTGTATGAATAGAAAACCCATATATATATATATATATATATATATATATATATATATATATATATATATATATATATATATATATATATATATATATATATATATATATATATATATATATATATATATATATATATATATTTTTTTTTTTTTTTTTTTTTTTTGGAAAAGAAACAGTCACATTTGATCAACTCAATGTGTCCTTGCTTAAAAGTATACATTTCTTTCTAAAGATATGAATGAAAAACGACAACGACCACTTCCGTCAAGTATATGATGATTATAATTGCATACAGTTAGTGTTGGCGGTATGGTTATGTTCTGGGCAACACGCCTGTCCATGCAGCCATGCTTGGACAGAGAGGGGAGAGCAGCAAGACAAACCCCCTGGCCCTGTGGTACACAACAGAACCATTATAAGCATACATAATTACAATTCACAATTGCATGAGTTGTAAACAAAATGTCATAGAGACAGCTTCCAATAAAGACACTGTAAAGAAAGAACAAAGTAAGATCGGATTACTGGTTCAGTTGGGGTTGGAGGAAGGAGTTAATTGCAAGCAGCAATGCGATGGAAGAGGACCTGGAGAATGGGAATTTAAATAGACCGCAGGTGATAGGTGTCAAGACTGGACTGGTACATGTCAGGAACAGCTGACTGTCAGCTGATGCAAGGGTGACTAATGTGACCTGACTGAACTAACGCAATGCTCGATTTTATTGTATTCCTGATGATTTCAGAGAAAACGAATGTGCTAAAATTGTTGAGCATATGTTTTTTGAGTTTAAAATAAAACTGGAAGAAAGGTTCATCTGTCTGTGACTCAGATTAAGTTATGGTAGTCACACTTTGCACCTGACATATTTACTGTAACTGAAGGTGTGTACAGGATTACACATGAATAAATGAAATCACGTGAATGAATGAAATCACATGAATGAATGAAATCACATGAATGCATGTGGAGTTACAGCAGATCCAGACGTGCAGGATTTCATCAGTGCACACGGTCTGCTGAGCACAAATGCTGATGCCAGAATCCATATGAACATATTTCACTCGAACACTGGAGGGTTTTTGCCCCTATAAATATACACAGATGAACAGTTTCTATGCTCGAAGAGTTTATTGTTTTTAGTTATGATAATTACAAAAAAAAAAAAAAAAGGGAGGATGTATTCTGGCTTAATTTTCTCACGATAAATCTACACATACAATATAAACCTGAACTGACTGACTGCTGTAGGTGCCAACTGTGACAATTAACCCCGTGACATCATGCCACGCGACACAAAACGTGTGCTTAAGTGTATATTTCATTTTGGGCAACAAAGGTGAACGTGTTTTTCTGTAGCCAAGATTTCAAGGTTTGTGTCTCAATACGGAAATATAAATGAGCAAAACAAAACAATCCTACCGTGAGATACCTTCCCGGGACTGTGTGACAACTAGCCCCGGTTTCGTTTCAAAGGGACTGAAGACAACAGCGCCATCTGCTGGCAGAACGCATTTAGCTCGACTGACACGACAATAATATATTTATGTCTGTCACTAGGGGGCGGTGTCCGTAATATTAATTTCTAATGTACAACATCTATCTATCTATCTATCTATCTATCTATCTATCTATCTATCTATCTATCTATCTATCTATCTATCTATCTATCTATCTATCTATCTATCTATCTATCTATCTATCTATCTATCTATCTATCTATCTATCTATCTATCTATCTATCTATCCACTGTATGGCTGTAGCATAATTTCTTAGTACCACACTGCCCAAATTGTATTGGTTTCAATTTCTTGTTGGATCCAGACATTTATGTATGTATGTATAGCCTTTGTAAGTGTGTTATTAATTCATTCAAAGCTTGTGTTCAAAACCTAATCACTTCTAGATTTTTAAAACGTAGTATTTAGTTTTCATTCATATCTGAGACATTCAATTCTGATATTATAGTTGTTGCAGATTCTGAGCATATATTCATATATGAAATACATTCAAAGACATACTTTGTTGTTGTTTATCTTGTGATGTAGTGGGTTACTGCCATGGGGAAGTAAACACAAACATTATGAGACATGGTAGGCTATTTGTGACCCTGGACTTCAAAAGCAGTCATAAGTAGCATGGTATATTGTAGCAATAACCAATAATACATTGTATGGGTCAAAATTATCATATTATCTTTTATGCCAAAAACCATCAGGATATTAAGTAAATATCATGTTGAATGAAAATCTTTTTTAAATTTCCTACCATAAACTTAATTTTGATTAGTAATATGCATTGCTAAGAACTTAATTTGCACAATTTATTTATTCAGCTTTCATAAGATGTATAATTTTCAAATTTCAAAAACATTGACCCGTATGACTGGTTTTGTGGTGTAGGGTCACATAAATCAAACATATAAATCATAAACTCTGGTTTTACTATCAGATACAATCACTAAATCACATTATCATAGCAACTCACAAAACTAAATCAGGGAGCCAATTTCATAACATAAAACATAGCGTGCGAAACAGTGACGGAATGCTACTTCAGCCGTTCTTAGCACCTCGAGTGTGTCTTGGTGAACTGTCCCTTCGTCTGGAATGTGATTTTAACTCACCACAACAACCACAATTGAACTGTCCTGGTCATCTCGAAATTATGGGCTTCAGCAGTTTCCTTGAGAGCGGACCGTGAGCAATGCTGTTTGTCATCCGTCAGGGCTTATCTGTACCTATGTGTGTTTTAGTTGAATTAGTTGGTCACTCCGACTCCTCCGTGAGGCCTAATTGCTCCTTCCTGGCAGCCGTCGACATCCCAGGGGCCACCGAAACCCGTAACCTACCCTTCCATGCCGTTTGCTAATTGAAATAGCTAATGAGATCTCAGAGGACTGGCTTTCCATGCCTCTTCGTTAAAAAACAGTGGCAGTGTGTCAAACCATGGATAATTGTGCTGTAAACACGTAGAAATATTTGATTCTGGACACGGTTTTTACAATCGTGACCGAGTTTGCAAACTTGCTTATTTACAGCCTTCTGAAAACAGTATGTTCCCGTGTCCTCATCATCACAGAAAGCTCACTTTAAATCACTAGAACATTTGGTTACATTTCTATCTTACAAGCCTGTCAATAAAGTAAACCAGTGTAGTCAAAATAATGTCTGTTCCAAACACCATTTGCCAGATCAACACCGTATATATATATTAAAAAGAAATATATGGATATCTGTTTTTTTCTTTGCAATAACCACCTGAACTGAGCACATTAAAACCAAAAACATTTATTTTTTTAAAAGTAAATAAGGTAAATTTTGATTTCACCTTTACCTTAAATGTCTATTTGTGAGCCTGGACCATAAAACCAGTCATAAGTAGTAGGGGTATATTTGTAGCAATAGCCAACAATACATTGTATGGGTCAAAATTATCTATTGAACTTTTATGCCAAAAATCATTGGGATATTAAGTAAAGATAGATAGAAATATGGATTGCTAAGAACTTAATTTGGACAACTTTGAAGACGATCTTCTCAATATTTAGATTTTTTTTGCATCCTCAGATTCTTTATTTTTCAAATAGTGGCATTTCAGAATAATAATAAAGAAAAGACCCTTAAGACTGGTTTTGTGGTCCAGGGTCACATTTTTCATTATTTTGCTCTCCCAGACTACTTTTACCAGGATAACATCATAGTGTGCATTTTTTTTCTTTGAGAAGCTGTGTTTTACGCCAACAATGAATAATATAATTTAGTTTGTGCACATCATGAGTGCCAGCATTTCACACACACCACTTCACGAGCTCTAATTAGATAAATGAACACTGCCAGTGTGTGTGATACTGCCTCTATTCAGAAGATCTATGTTGCATTATCACATTGTGTAGTCATCACATGCAGCTTCTTCACCCCCCAAAAAACACAATGCAGCCTTTAGACATAACTTGAGGTTTATTAGCTATGGAGTCTCAGGAGAGTCACACACAGGGTTAGGAACAGGGTGAGGTGGTACCAAAAGAAAGAAGAAAAATAAAAGTAAAAAAAGGGGAGAGAATGCAGTAATGAAAAATCAAACTCCTAACTACCATTAGATTGAAATGAACTAAAACTACAAATTGTATTTTGTCAAGTACGGCTTAAAAAAAAACAATAAAAAGAAGAGAAACCTTTATACATTTGTCTTTTATACAAGTAGCAACATTGGAGAATCACGTTGGAAAAAGGCCATTTACAAAACAAAAAAACAAAAAAAACTGTTTCAAAGAGAAAAGAAAAGTAGAGAGGTGGTCAAATATTGACCAATAATTATTCCTTTTCATTCTACCTTAAAAGCTTGGTCTAATATCTATAAAATTGTAAAAAACAAAGCAATATACAAGTGTAAAAAGTTTGTCGTTTTTTTTTCATTCACTCCACTGATTTGGTGACCAGAGAGAGAGGTTGTGTCTGCAGCAAGGCATGATGGGAATGTAGGGCTGCCTGGTGGAAAGGTGAGGACGGGGAGAGCAGGGAGGGAGGCAGGGTGGTGAACGGGATGGGGCGGGTCAGGAGGGAGATGCTCGGATGGGAGGCGCTGGAGGTGGACGAGGAAGAGGAAGTGGAGCTGGAGCTGGAGCCCGGGGCTTTCCCTGGCAGGGGGAAGTGGGGGTGGTGGGCTCTGCCCTCTGGTTTGGTGGTGAGGGACAGGGGTTGAGCTTGCTCTGAGTGAGTGGCCGCAGGGGCCGCCGGTGAAGCCAGGGCGGCTGACGGTGTGGCGGGCGAATCCAGCATGCTGCCGTGAGAGGAGGTAGGGCTGTCACACATTTTCTCGGACGGCAGGTACGGGACGCACTGCTTCTTGAGCTGGGGTGAGAAGTTACCTGCAGACGAGAGAGGAGCAGGGTTAAATATACTATATGACTGGGATTTAAGATTTTAAAACATTTATGCAAATTAAAAATGTTACCTTGACAAATAACTAAAAAATAATAAAAATAATTTATGGCGAAGTGCTAAAATTACTAAAACAAAAAAACTAACTAACAAAAAAAAACAAAAAAAAAAAACGCATAAATATATATAGTTACAGCTTGATGTAAATATTTAAAATACAAAAACTAATATAATACTAAAATAAAATCTGAAAATAAATGAATAAAAAGCTCATTCAAAATATCAGTGCTATAAGAGTATATAAATAATAATTAATTAACAGTGGTAAATATTTAATTGAATAATTATACTTGCAGTTTTTCAACAGAAAACAACATTTTCTTAAAAACAATCAAATAAATTTAGACATATCAGTCAAGAAATTGACCAACATTGATGATTATGATATGAAAAATAGTGACTAAATTAAATGATTTTCATAAAAATACAAAATCTATGATTAAATATCTGCTAAAAATTACTCTCATTTGCTCACAAATTATTTAAAAAACACATACATGCACAAAAAAAGAAAGTCAGATATGGAAAAACATGAGATTGAGTAAATTAACTGTTTCTTGAAAAAAGGTTCCAGTTAAAAGCTAAAATGTCCATCATCTGACTTCTAATGTCAAAATTGAACTGAACATGATCTATGAGCTGAATGATCGGACCAACAGGGATGCTGGAAGAAAAAAAGCTCAAGTTGAGCAAAAGATCATGCGTACAGAGAATTGAGAAAGAAATCCAGATGTCCAGTGACACTTACTCTCTTGTGGGGAATCAGGTTTATTCTCTCTCTTCCGTTTCTTCCTCTTTCCCTGCGGACAGACATGATTTGGAGCAAATTAGATGTGTTTGATTAAGCAAAACTCCAAGCTGCCAAAAACAATGGAGGACTCCGAATCCCACATGATTTGCGTTAAACTCTGCATTCTGGGCTCACTTACGTAGTTGTCTCGCGCAGACCAGCCCGGATAAAGCTGAGAGTGCAGCTGCCGTTCTTTCCTGGCGAGTTCGTAGTATTTGGCCTGTTCCTCACGTGACAGAGAGTGCCACTGCGGAAAAAAAGAACATATGGTCAAATCTCCCTCCTTTTTCGTTCCTTAAAGGGATCGTTCACCCCAAAAATGTACTATTTGATCATTTACTCACCCTTATCAATTTCCAAACCCAAATGAGTTTATTTCTCATGCACAAAAGGAAAGATTTCAAAAGTGTGCAAGTCATATGGACCACTCCTATTGTGCTTTTTGATAGCTCCGGCACTTATTTGTTGTAATTGCATGGAATGGAGCGACCAGCACTATCTTCAGAATATCTCCTTTTGTGCAGGTTTGGAATGACATGAGGGTGAGTAAATGATGGCAATTTCCATTATTAGGCGAACTGTTCCTTTAAGACAAGATGAAGAGAAGCACACTAATGCATCTCAGCTCCTCTCGTAATGGAGTTGTAAGCGCTCACCCTCCTGCCCAGGATCTGGTTGATGGCTGCGCTCTCTTTCAGGGTGCATTCGGCCACTACTTTGGCCCTCATTTCCTTCATGTAGAGCATAAAGGCATTTAGGGGCTTCTTGACGTGAGGCTTCTTCTCTTCCTCTTTTTTCACAGGCACCGAGGGCTTTCTGTACGTACACAGATGGAGGCAAAGACGACGTCAGTTGGAGAAGAGCAGAGAAATGACGGCGAGAGAGTAATGGAGGACAGAGACTCACCCGTGTGTCGAGTTGCTGCCGTTGTTGGCACTGGGCTCCTGTTTGATGGCAGGTGACACAATGGCGGGGTGAGGGATGCCCGTCTGGTGCAGGCCATGAGGAGGATGAGGCACCATGTGAGGAGAGAAGCGACTGGATACCAGACTGGGGAGAAAGACAGATTCACAGTCAATAAGAGACAGTAACAAATAAACAGATAGATCAGGTATCGAAGGTATAGATATGGATAGAATCTTAGATAATTAGATCGGCAAAAAGATAAAATGATAGGAAATGACAGATAGAAAGAGATGGAGAATGACAGAATGATTTATAGAATGATAGAGAGAACAATAGTTTGGTAAAATAATAGGAAGAATGATAAAGAGAATGATCAAATAAAAGGAAGATATATAGATAGATAGACACACAGACAGACAGATAGATAGATAGATAGATAGATAGATGGATAGACAGATAAGAGATAGCCAGACAGACAATAAATATATGCAAACGACAGACAGATACATACACAGATAGACAGATAGATAAATAGTTAGATACATAGATAGATAAAAATATATGCAAATGACAGCAAGAGAAAGAGAGAGTGAGAGAGAGAGAGAGAGAGAAAGAGAGAGAGAGAGAGAGAGAGAGAGAGAGAGAGAAGAGAGAGAGAGAGAGAGAGAGAGAGAGAGAGAGAGATCATCACACTGGAGAGACTATCCTAGTAGCTGCATCTGGAAAAATCTTCTACTCTAGACTTTCAGATTCATAACAACTAATACAATAGCAGCATTGTCATTTTCACAGAAGAGGGGGGAAAACTGTGCTCCGATCTGTGATTTGCACACTGGTAAAAACACATTTCTACTGGAATATAGCACTTCACTGTACCACAAAATGAATGCAGAGAAGAAAGAGATCTCTCTTCTGCTACAGACCAACAAAAGGTGCACAGTCATAAGAGAAGCGTGAATGCAATAGTGGAAGATTAAAAGACAGCGAGATTTCACGCTGACGTACGAAAACTGAACTCATTTAGCAACCTAAGGAACTTTTAAGCATTAACTGAAAGGAAAGAATATGATGAAATCATGCATTAGAGAAGTTTCTATTCATGGAGAGCTTCAAGAAGTGCTACTTCCATATAATAGCTAGCATATCTACAGTGATGAAAAGTGAAAAAGTGAAAAAATAAATATCTTACACCCTTCTGCAACACTAACAGTAACTAAAATAAGTTTGGTTGGATTTGCATGCATATGACCATTATTTAACACCATTTTGTAAACCAAATGGCACGCTAAACAAACTTTTCCGAGTTATCTAATAATTTTGTTATTAGTGTTGAACATTGACGATTAAGTTTTACTTTTATCTGAGCCAGATAAAACAAACTCTGTTGCATTTCAAAAGATTTCCTTTCTGGAACATGGCACGGAGTTGAAAGAGAAAGAGAGGTATCAAGGCACCATTTTTGAGCAAGAAATACATCAGCAGTTTCCTGTA
>NC_068405.1:42402-62960 GCF_023724105.1 Carassius gibelio
GTGTGATTCAACATTTAATCTCATTCTGAGATGAATGTGAGCTGATAAGAATGGTAAGGAACCCAACTCTGTTGACCAAGAGATAAGAACATGCAGCCAGGCTATTGTGGGTAGCCTGCTTTTTTTTCTCAGAATTTACAGTCACCACACTTGTTGCAAACTTGTGGATTCTATCTTTTCACACATGCACTGAAAAAGGAGTTTTAGAACTTGTAAATTTCACAAGCAATTACACAAATGGCAATATATTATGTTTCTTCTTTACTTTTTTCTCTTTTTTTCAGTATGACAAACATAAGCTACTGTTATTTATTTATTTTATTACTTCTACCACAGCTTTAAACTTACTTATAATCATAATCATGCCTTGCTTTAAAAAAACAATTTAATCTATAAATGTTACTACTTACTTACTATACAGTTTTAATAATCATTCAGCTTCTATGAGAATAGGAAAGTTATAATGATAATGGCGCTGTTATTGTTTCAGCTGGTAACAAAGCTTGATTGCATTATTTTCCGCTGAGATGAGCATGGACTGATTCTGCACTCATAAAAATGAATTGTCAAGTTTAAATTTACAACTGTTTATTGTTAAAAAGAAGATAAAGCTCTGCTCATGTTCAGGCAAAGAATAATGAAAGTACACCTTATAAATCTTTACCAAAAATCTATGGGTGTTAATTCAAAAATCCGTTCTCATTTCTAGCACATTTAACTACTGTATATTTATTGCCCCTAATTTCTCTCATATGTTCATGACTGATTTATAGTCTTCCATTTCAGAATTATTTCAAATGTCAATTATATTCTTAAGATCACAAACTTACTTATTTTTTTTTAACCACTGATTTACTTAAGTAATGGCTGTTTGTTTTTGCTACAATTTTTGGGTTCACTTATTTCTTAAAGCGTACAAAAGCCCTTTAATAATGATTCTTTTGTAATTGTACCTGTAAACATTTTTAGGATTTCTTGAGAATTTGGGTTTGGAGTGAATACAAGCATTTATTTGACACAGTCACATCACAGTTTCCACGCTCCTATAGTCTACTGGCTGTAGAGCTCCATACACTGGTCCCTGAGGTCCCGCTGAACTCTGAACTTTGTGTACTCCTGCACGGTTGGCCGTGAACTCTTCTGTGGAGGACAGCTCCAAATCACTCTCCTCATCAGACAACTAGAAGGCAGGTATAATACAAAGCTTTTCAGTCCAATATTAAAGACAATGTTCAAAAACAAATGTTATTTCTGCTGCAAGATTTTAAAGGCAATGGGAATTACTTGAGAATATATGAGATATATATATATGAGAATGTGTTTTACAATGACAGGGTGATGGGTGTAGCTGGAAGGTGGCAGAACTCTAATCCCACCCACAGGATTTTTGACTGGTGTTATTAGCGGTCTTTTTATTTTTTACCTTTTTATATATATATATACATATATATATATATATATATATATATATATACAATTCTTGTCAAAATGGCCTGACACCTGACACTATATATATATAGTTTTCAGTGACAAGCAGTGTCAGCATAGAAATAGAAAATTCAGCGTGATGTGGCACAAAAATAACAGATCATCATATTCAGAACATATTTCATGTTTAATATTTGGACCAATTAAGCGGTTTCAGAATAATCTATTTTGTTGGCTGAAATTTGTACATTTTGTTGTTTCAAATGATGTACTTTTTGGACTGTTTAAGGATTAGTTCACCCGAGAATAAAAGTTTGTCCATCTTCTACTCAGCCTCGAAGCATCTGTGACGATCGTGCACCAGAGAGACACAGGGAGAGAGAGATCCAATCGCAGATTTTTATTAAGGGATAATCCAAAATCGTGGTCGAACAAGCCAAGGTCAAAGCCAAACAGACAATCCAAAGTAAACAAACAAATAAACAAAGGAGGGAACAGGAAAGGGAACTCAGAAGACGAGAGGTTAGGGTGAATCTCGGAAGACGAGAAGACGAAGGAGAATCTCGGATGACGAAAAGACTGATAACACGAAGGGTAAGGACTCCATACAAACAACAGGGAAAGACTGGTATTTATAGGGAGGCTAATGACAATAATGTTACTGCACCTGGTGCAATTAACAGGAGTGCAATTACTGTGAAGACTGTACCAGACTAGAGGAATTCTAGTGCCTACGGTGAAGTGCCTAAGGGGAAGTGAGCCCACTAGTGGACACCCAGGGAAACAGAGACTAGACAGTGTGACAGCATCATCCTAGGTGTATGTGACTTTCCTCTTTCTGAATAATCCAACTGAAGTTATATTAAAAATTGCATTTGCTCTTCCAAGCATTTCAATGGGGGAGTTTACTGACAACTGTTCAGGGGACGTGGAATAAAGTTCACGGATCTGTAATAAAACGTCCCACACACAGCTCTGGGGGGTGAATAAAGACCCCCTGTAGCAAATTCATGCGTTTTCGTTTTTGTTTTTGTACGTCTTCTTAACAGTTGAAAAAACACCCACTTACCCCCACTGAAAGGCTTGGAAGAGCAAGGACCATTTTGAATATAACTTTGATTGGATTATTCTGAAAGAAAAAAGTCACATACACCTAGGATGCTACGAGCAGGGCCGGCCCTGACCAATTTGCTGCCCTAGGCAAGATTTTACATGGCACCCCATGCATCACAGCCCATTTCACCCTGTCATTGTGTTCATGATTTAGCATATATATATATATATATATATATATATATATATATATATATATATATATATATATATACACACACACACACACACACACACACACACACACACACACACACACACACACACATTACAGCAGAACTGTTTCCAACACTCATAATAAATCATCATATTAGAATGATTTCTAAAGGATCATGTGATAGACTGGATGTCACATGTGACACTGAAGAATGGAGTAATGATGCTGAAAATTCAGCTTTGCATCACAGAAATAAATGATAATTTAAAGTATAATAAATTGAAAACAAATTATTTTAAATTGTAATAATATAACACGATATTACATTTTTTCTGTATTGTTGATCAAATAAATGCAGGCTTGATGAGCAGAAGAAACTTCTTTCAAAAACATTAAAAATAGTAATGTTTCCAAACTTTTGGCCTGTACTGTATCCCCCCAAAACTGCACAACTGTAGAGTAAAACATTAATAAAAAAGTGATAATAGAAAATGTGTCTTAAAACTGACATGATTGTACAAAATCACAGTCTGGGGACTCAGAACTCAGAACAACTGCTAACATTAAGTTTAAGGTAAAAATAACTGCCATGAAATTATAGTATCTTACTCCTATGCAATAAATTGTTCTTTCACTACATCTCTTTACCTCTGTCTTTATCCTCTTCTCTTCTTTTTGGCACTGTATCTATCGCAGACTATGCTCATTTATAATGTGTCATGTAAATTCGGCCTTCCGTCACAATCTGGAATCTTTCACCGTGTCTAGAACTGGTGCGAGCTGCCAGGCCCGTTTCTACGAGCTGTGTGTTAACAAAAGCAGTGCTGTCTACATTGGATGCAGCATCGGGCACGCTACACAACAAATTACCAACAACTGATCGTGCGCGCGCTCTGTTTCTGACGCACTTCAAGCACTCGAAGGGGGGGGGGGGGGGAGATTGAAGAGCCGGACTTTTTTTTTTTTTTTTGCTTTATTTGGTAGCATTTCGAATTAATGGTTTTTAAATAGTAGCCTATTATAAAAAAGAATATGTAAAAAAAAAAAAAATAATTAACTCGTTCACTCATTCTGGCGCCCTTATGGATGAGTGGCGCCCTTAGCATTTGCCTATACCGCGGGCCGGCCCTGGCTACGAGGGTGAGTAGAGATGGACAAATTTTAATTCTCAGGTGAACTAACCCTTTAATTGTCTAATTGCATATAGTGGCCATGCTGAATTTCCAATCTAGCCAGTGTGTGACACTTCTGGTTATGGGAGTAGCTTCTGCTTGTTCTGAAAGGCTGAATAATTTCAAATGAACTCCACTATTTTGACAGGAAAATTAAGACTGTCCTGCTCTCTCTCTATGCATGTGTGTGAGAAACACTGAGTGCTCTCAGCTAAGCGATGGTGCCTTCAGACAAGAGTTAATAGTGTGTCAAATACGCTGCACATCCATTGCAATGCAATAAAACAGTGCACTTTCAAGACGGAGTATGAAACTCAAGCAAGCAGTTTTCAAAATGAATGAAGGCAAGTGAAATATCTGTTAGCCTCTTAAGTAAAAAACACAGGCAAATGAAATCTGTTCATTTTCTACATTATTTGGTCAAATAGCATGGAATTTTGTCACACATGTGAGTGATTTACTTGCATTGTAGAGGGTTGTCTTAGCAAATAAAGTTACTAAAAAATAAAACAAAAGTCTATAATGCATGTTGAATTCCCATTCGACAGTCGCAACAATTATGATCTTATAAATAGACCTGTTCCACGCGGAAAGGGAATGAACAACTCAAGTCCCCCAGCAGTCAGAACAAAAACAAATCTCTAAAAATGTATATTGCACACTTATTTGTTTTGTGTTTGAATGAAGAGATCCCTTTAGACACTCAACAGAAGGAAGGATGAAGCAATCTCTGAGCTGTTGAATTACCACACAGAGGTATGCAACAATGTAACAAGGATGTTTTCTCTTGTCTTTGATATACCACTACCCCTATTTAATTTGAAAAATATTTATTATGTCTAGCCAAGTTTCTCATGAAAGTTTCTCCATACAGTAAATGTGACATTGCAAAGACCCTAAGCAAGCATGCCCACACTCGCGTCACCGAAGCTCACAGACAACATCTTGTGCACCTAGCCAATTAGAGCATGATAGCAGATTTTTAATTACATTTGAGAGTAATAAAATATAATTTAATCACATTTCAGTCACACAATATAATTGATAATTGACACTCAGAGACTTGAGAGTCGTTAGAAATTTATTTTGACTCAAATTAAGTCTTTAGGTCTGCATGAAAAAATAAAGTGGGCATAGATAGAAAAAAAAACTTGAGTTGTTCAGTGTTTGTTGATGGATAAACCTTTTTTATTTTGCTAAAACTTCATTTTAAAAGAGCACTGTATTAGTGACCCATGCATAACTAAGAAACAAAGAACTCTCACCTTCCTGGCTGTTCTCTCTTTCAGAGCTCTCTCTCTGTTTTCTCTCAGTTCTTTCTCAGAATCACTCTCTTCTTGTTAACATTATTAACTACATCTTTGTTTTGAAACATTAGCAGTTTCCATAGATGGAACAATGACAAATAACATAGAATGTTAATACAATAACATACGAAAAACATACCCCCAGTAGCTCATCTATTGGCTGCCTGGCAGGAATACATACCAGAGGATCTGTCTCCATCTACTGGTGACAGTTTAAAGTATTCATTTTAAACCAATGTACACTCACAGTCTATAAGGATGAACGCTTGCTTGCCATGTCTTTAGACCCTTGGAGAAACTTTTGTCTAAGCTCTCCAATTTCCTGTTGAGATTTTCATCTCTCCTCCTCTTTCTATCTCTCCAGTGCTTCTTTCTCTGACTGCTCTCTTCTTCTCTGCTCCTCTTGTTCCTGGAACACATTAGCATTAATTTATATATTTTCTTAAATATTATACTTAAATATAATATATTATACTTAAACTGGTATTCAGAGCCTAAGACAGGGGTGTCAAACTCAATTCCTGGAGGGCCGGCACCCGGTTCCAATCCTCCTCCACATATAACATGTAGTTTTCAAATAAGCAAGAAAGAAAGAAGTATGGCAAATTGTCATATGGCAATTTTCATTTTAGGTTGAACTATCCCTTTAAGAGGTTCAGAGTGTGATGCTGAATATTGATTTAAACACAAACTCATGACCTCATGTGACACAACTAAAGATTAAAAGAGAAGAGGCAGTTTTCAGAAAAAAATGTGGATTATTTGTGTATGTTCATCGTTTTTACTTTACTTTACTTTTACTTTAATTTATTGAACTTACATAAAAGTTGGAGACTGCTCTACAACAATGTAACTGAACCACTGATCTACGTATAATAGATCAGTGAACTGAACACATGATGGCGCCACACGTCTTGGACGGTGGCAAGTTTTCCTGATAATTGGGAGTTGAAATAACACTTGGACACAAATTTGGTTTCAACGTATTTTAAAAGTAAATTTCTGAAAAAAAAAAAAATAATAATATATGAATTGAATATGAATTGAAGTAGTATAACATATTAATGTTTTGAAAATTATATGATGAAGGGGAAAGCAGAGTTTTCCCCCTCATCATCCAAACATACAAACAACTAAGTAAATATATATATAGAATAAAACTATTTTTTTTTGTTTCATAAAGTTGAGTCTTTCCCAAAATATGGATTCTTCTGGTATTTGAAATGTACTGTACAGTCAGTTTAATGGTTTTAAAACAATAGGCTAGCAATGAAATAGTTACAAGATGCAAAACAATTAATTAATGTGCAAGAATGGACAAAGGAAAACATTTCTCAATATGTACGTCTTTTAAATCTACTTAGCTTAACAGTCATCAGTACATTTTACAATCAGTACATTTGAAAGATTCTCTTCATGGGATGTTTAAATATCATTCATGCTCCTCGCCTGACTGCTTCGAAGAGTTCTGTTTTCTGTGACCACAGAGTCAGAGATACTGTGGAAGTCAAGGGGCTTTATATCAGTTATAACTAGCTTTTAAGTCCACACACACACACACACATACACACACACACAAACACTGCTATTAATAAATCAGGATTTAGACCAAAGTATGTATTATTAATTACTGGTTTTGAGTAATAATACAAGAGGTTAATAATGGATGTCTGGGCATGATTAATGCATTGTTAATTAGCTGCTAACACAAGTATTTTCACTGCCTTAGCAGATGCCTTACTGCTGATTAGTGTTGTAATCCTTTTAAGGGTACTTTATGCCTTATAGTTTTACTCCTTCTCTATGAGTAATGCCTTTTAATTGCTAATTTTACTGCAGACATGTGATTTGCCACTATTTTACCATGTTCACTATTATGTTAAAGTGAATGAGGGACAATATAAGTGAACTCACATGAGAAGAAAATATAAATATAAGGAGTGAATCACAGATAATCTCTTGAAAATGTATTGACTTTGTATTGTAATGGCTGATACATTCACTGTAAGATTTAAGAGGGCAACTTACCTAAAAGTGTCCCAGCAGTGAACATGTGCAATTTCCTATATACCAGCCTGAAATGTCTGCATAACAAACAGTTTATATTAGTTTATATAATGAGTTTGTATTATTCTTATAAAAATAAAAATATATATTGAACTAAGATAACACTAAGATGCACAAAACTTTACATTTTTGACATTAACACACACACACACATACAAGCTTTTTATAAGAATACATCAAACTTTCAAAGACATTAATTAGATATAAAGATATTCAAATAAATCACTGACTTTTTTCAGTTAAACTGTAAGCAGGAAAAAAGAAATGTTATTTAAAAGATTGAAAAAGCTAAACCACTAATCATATTTTAATTAAAAATAAAAATGTAATACAAGCCAGAAATAGCTCAAATTAAGCCATGCTATCAAACTTAGTGGGATGGAGTTTTTATTATTATTACTATTATTGACAATACATTTTATTTTTGTCTTCTGTTGTGTCAAAATGAAAATAAATATAAAATGGCAAAATGTATTTAGATTTATTTTAAGTAATTCAGAAGCTGTTCTTATCAGCTCTGAGCACTAAGGAAAGCGGTATTGATTTTTTTGGAAACAGTGATGTGTGGTGGATTAAAAAGAGGTTCAAAGAGCTGCATGCTTTTCATAGTTTCACACAGTAAATGAGTAATGCTCAAAAATGTGCTTCTTTCAACAGAGAATGATCATTTACCCCTAAAAAATAAAATAAAAAAATATTTTAATCTGTTTGCATCATTGGAAAGTCTGGCAATAGAGAAGCTGTAACAAACATCTTCTTTGTGTCTGGTCAGTCTGTTTGAGACATTGATCTAAGACACAAAGGATGCCAAGCACTTGAAAGATGCACTGAATGTGCCTTCAGATTATAAAAGGATGGTCCAGTACACTTGATAGATTCACTGAACTCTGTTTAACTCTAAGTTACTTTTAATAATAATAGCTTTTAGAAACATTTGGCTCTGTATGAGAATCATACAGATGATGATATGGCTCTGCACCTGCTGTGTGACAGATGGTAAGAGAAGTTATTTTAAGCCAAATCCAGATGATTTGATCTGTGGCAATTTCATGCACAGTTGGATTCACCCCTGCCTCTATGTGCTATGTGCTGGCAACACTTGTCACAGCAGAAACAAAATACATGTATATGCTCTCACTTTGATTTTCAGTCCGAATTTAACTGCAGAAAGTAATCATACAGCCTATTTTTGTTTCAGATGTTCTATAGGATGCTTACAGGGCATGCAATTTGAGCGTGTCTTTATAAAATTTGTACGCATTAACAAGCAATATTTGAATAAACTACAAAATGTTAATCTATATTTACTTGTGCTGCTTTTGTAAGTGTGCATGCATACTTTGCATGGTTTGGACTGATTGACTGATTTATTAAACCATTTTGATAACACTTTAGTATGGGACCAATTCTCAATGTTAACTAGTTGATTATTAGCATGCCGATTATTTACATTTTGGCTGGTTATTTGTACTTATAAAGCACATATTCTGCAAGATTTTGAATATTTGTGAGAATATTTGCACATATTCTACATCCCTAATCCTATCCGGATACCTAAACTTAATATACATTACTAACTATTAATAAGAAGCAAATGAGGCGTTTATTGAGGCAAAAGTTGTAGTTAAAGGTTTGTTAATATCAATAATTGGATCTTAAAATAAACTGTGACCTTGATTTTTTTTATTTTGTTGAACTGACCAATAGGTTCAAGACAGCACCACCATATAACATTTATTGTAAATACATTTTTTACCTGTCCAGAACAAGCCATGCAATTTAAGATGTCAAGCATAAACCCCTTAGTAAGAACAACTAACCTAGTGGTTTTGGGATATTTTACTGCAAATATCTTACAGATTGTACGTTTAATATTCCCCAGCCAATCTTTCACTGAGCCAAGCAGTATGTCAATCTCCAACCCAACAGATGGCGCTTTAGGCACCGTCCTGTTCCCCTCGCCTCATTTCAGTCCGCGGAGGAATACTATCGCTGACTGTGATGATGAGTAACGCAGACCAGAGCGTGGACGATCAGAGGAGCTGATGTGCAGCAACTAAGACCAAGAGTCAAGCATCTCGAGTTTTAACAGAATAGCACCATCTGCAAACAGATGAGCGTCTGAAATGCCCTTGCTCGCACTGATGTATTCGGTTACTACATCCTTAACTTTACTGTTTTCTGTGCGAGTAATCGAGATCATCTGTCCGGAGTCGACATTTACTGCCCCGGTAACGGATTGATCAACATTTCTCATTCCCATTTTACGGCATGATATGTAGATAATCATCCGATACTTTTGATGGGGCTCCTGAGGATCATGATGCCACCCAAGTTCCAGCTGCTCGCCGTTATGGCGTTTGGAGTGGCGATGCTGTTTATTGAGAACCAGATTCAGAAGCTGGAAGAGTCTCGGGCAAAGCTGGGTAAGACTGCGGTTGTGTCTCGAACATCGGAGAGCTGCCTGTCTGCTCTAGAAAACCTTTTTGGACATCATGCTCGTTCGATACTTAATATAATCGATTGGAGCGCGCCTAGGTGCATATACAGAAATGCTGTTGAGATGGGCAGTTCATTAGGCTTTGAGACAGTCTTCTGCTGTTGTCTTCACAATACAAGACATTAGGAATATAAGACGACCGAATTTGCATTGCAGGATCAACTTATTTGGAGTAATAGTTAACCCACTCATGATTATGTCATTCTGTTGTCCCCCTCGTCTCATCCCAGACTTGTTTGACTCATATAATTCTTCAGCGAAACACAACAAAGGAGAGATTTTGAAGAATGCTGTTGCTGTGCAATGACAATGAATAGTAAGAGAAGATGTCAAACCTCAGGTGGATGCAGAATGACTAATTAAGTATAATTTAAGTAGTCCAGACTGGTCATATGATATTTTTCATGTCTCCTGAAGTTATTTGATAAGTTTGTGTGGTATTGACTTTTTTTTTCTTGTAGGGGTGCTTAACAGCTGATTAGAAAACCGGCTTTACTGACGAGATGCGCATAACGATCGGCCGATCGTGATCGGAGCACCCCTATTTTCTTGTATTCACGTCCATTATACCATAATAGAGTGCAAGAGTGCACACTATCTGTCCTTGGTTTTGAAAGTATTTTTCTCATTCTTTTTTTCGTTTTTTGTTTTTGTTAAAGAGTTATATACCTTCAACTAAACCGAGTAGCTACATGGTAAATCACAATATTAAAAAACATCATTTTGAAGCAAAAACATGTTTGAAAATTAGACAAAAGTACAAGACTTTACCGAACGTCTTTAATGAGGGAAGAACTACACTCCCATGAAGCATTGAATGACGATCAAAACAATGGGTTTGGTTTGCAACAATGCATTTTATGTTTTTCAAGGTATTCTCAGACTCAGTTTGCTCTCGAACTGCACATCACTAATTCTCTTGAATGCTTCATATTTTCAGTGAATCATGATTTTGTTTGTTATCATATGATTGTAAAATTAGAGGAATAGCCCACAGCGCATGAGTTTTAAGGGCACCTTTTATACATATTAATGCATTCTTGTTGAGGCTTGACATCTTTATGCAAAATTCATTGTCATTGCTCTGAAAAGATATTCTTCAAAACAACATGAGAGCGAGTAAACTAGTTTTATTTTTGGGTGAACCGTCCCTTTATATACAGTATAGCAAAAAAAAAAAAAAAAACTATAGAAATCTAACTGTACCAATATTCTTTTATTGACACAGATTATTGAATAAAGTGATGCAGTAACCAAGCACTAAGAAGGGTATTTAGTACATTTGATCAAACTCTTACACTGATCCGATTTTACTGACCAATCTGCTTTTGTTTGTAATCAGCCTACACATGTATACTCATGTGTACACATGTGCTCAGTGTGTAAAACAGGTAAGAGATTATTAGACAAATAATAGACTTCAACTGAAGTGAAATCTACTGAATGCTGAATTGCTAAGGATTGCTTCTAGTTGATCCTTATTACAGAGTTTTTGACAGCTCAATATGGAGTCTACATGTTTTGCATCATGACCATGCAATCAAAGTTCACAAAATGCATTAACTTTGTGAAGCAAATGTGTGTTTGGTTGGCACCTGAGATGACCCACATTTGCCATTCTTTTGGTGTGATGGTTGGCTATTAGAAAACACAGCGAAAGGCAAGTGAAAGCATGCTTTGTAGCTTAAAATATTTAGTAGGGTATAATTTGTGGATCATACCACTATTTCTTGCATACATTGTCTTTGTCTTAACATTTTAATATTCAAAACTTTCAGTTTGTGTCCTCAATTTAGCAAAAAAAATTCATTTGTAAGCCACTACCTGCTGATGTTCCTAGTGCTTCTACACACATCCTCCTGTGACCCATAACAATTGTCTACAGCCCAGGTGTAGCCAAGTTTTCATGAAGCAGAACAGCTGAAATGAGTCCATTTATTTAGTCTGACACTGAAAAGATGGGCAGAAGTCGAATTACAGCTCTGTGGAAATTATTGACCATTTAGAGCGGGAAGCTTAATTTGGACTTTTCTTTAAGTAGGAAAAAATGCAGCTGCTGGAACCTACAAATGTGTGCAGTTCCTAAGCCTGATTGGCTTCTGCATTTAATGTTATTGTTCATGACAGGTAGTTTAATAAATAATTATTATGTTTATGTGCTTCTGGTTTAGGCTGTATGTTTTTCCACAAATATATAAAAAGGAACATCTGCATGCTTGCTATCGTAATGGAAATACTGGAAATAAATAATACATATGTAAAGGCCTAATGGAATCCCATCAAAGCAAATAGCATGACAGCCAGCGTTTTCATATAGTGGCACCTTTAAAATAAATGAATAAACATTGCACTCTCTGTTACCAGTGCAAACAGTGCGGTCATATTTAGCATTGAGCCCAGTTTTTGCATTATGGATGAGGATATATTGATCATAATTCCATGAAGTGGAGAGTTAATTAAATTGAAAGCATTGCTGCTGTTCGCCTGTGATAGACGTTTGTTGAGGCTTAGGATGCCAGGGCTCACAGAGGAGTGCAATCTGATTTGCCCTGTGCAGGCTTTGAATTTATAGACTCTGCACTATGCTTATTAGGTTGTCTCACGTGACATGGTTCATTAGAAGATGGAAAACCATTAGCTTTTCCTTCCACTCCACTAAGTTACAAGCATCACTGTCAAGCTATAAATCTGGTGTTCAGCCACTGCCAACAAGTCTCTTATTGCTTTTTTTTTTATGCCATAGATTATACAACATCAGTTTATTCTCATTCCATTACCAGCTGTGCAGCTCACAAAGAGAAAGAAGCAGAAGCCTGCATGCAGTGTGACCAGAATAGCTCCGCTTTAAAAAACCCAAGTTGCATGTCGTAAAATTCTCTTAATGTTGTGCTCTTGGCAAAGAGATGAAAGAGCTGAAAGACTGACTATCTGAAATCAATTTGATGCCAATGATATGGAGCATAATTCCTAGGACATGCTGTGCAAATAGTTCACCAGATTGTTAGAAATGCATTTGGAGTCGTGACATATCAGGCATGTTTTATAATATAGATAATATTGAAATAAATGAATAATTTTGATGATGTTGAATAATGATGATAGTACAGACATTTGTAATGTTGGAAAAGATAAGTATAAAATAAAATCTGTTGTTTTCAGCTTTTTATAAAATGTGCATGTTTTGACAAAATAATATGCAGCACAAACATTTTCAGCATTCATAATAGTAAGAAATGCTTCTTGAGCACCAAATCAGCATATAAAAAATTATCATTTGACACTGAAGACTTTGTGGTTACATGAAGAAATTACATTTGAAAATGTTAAAATAGAAAAGTTCAAGTGTAATTTGAAATATTTTAGCATATTCCAATATTGTTCAATTGACAGTGCAAAATAATGTATTGTCTTTACTGGTTGCATTCAAAAACAAAACATCTTACCAGACAGTGTGACCATATATATGATTCTTATGAGCTGGTTTGCATTAATAAATGCACAGTTATGAAGCGTGTATTTTCAGAATGCCAACGCTACGGCCAATTCATACATATTTTACCAGGTGGCTAATTCGTACGACCTCACTCGTATAATTTTTCTTCGATTTCTGTGATGGTTAAGTTTAGCAGTGGGGCTAGGTGTGGTGCTTCGTACGAATGCCTACGAATTTGCCACCTCGTAAAATACATATGATTTTTCATATGAGTGAGGTCATACAAAATCGTACGAATTAGCCACCTTGTCAAATATGTACGAATTGCAGTGAGATCTGGTTAATGATGCTGGTTGTGCAAAATATGCTTGCTTGACCTTCTAAGAATAAATTATTTTGTTATTTTTTAGCAAGCCACTTTAATTACACAGTGCTGTATTGCTGATAGAAAAGCATTTTATTAAAAGGTTTCTTTCTACAGTGATGGTATTTAACTTTTAACAGACATAAAGATTGTTAGCAGATGATTCATTTCCATTTCAACCACTGGAATTTCTTTCAGGACTGAGGTGGACAAACTTGCTGTCTATGTGCCCAGGGTTGAGTGGCTGATAGCAGAGCTCTCTAAATTGGAAACCTTGTTCTGATGACTTAAATGGAGTGATTTATTCTGTGTGTCATCAGAACAGCACCTCTAAGCTGTTTTCCTAGTATTCATGTCCCTGTGTTGTCTGACTACATGCAGAACGATGTCAGTGGATTTCTGTTTGCAGTAGATTTCTTTATTATTATTATATTTGTTATTCATTTTATGTCAGAAGGTTTGAATTCTAATGTTTTAAGTTATTTTTGATAAGAATTATTTTTTCAGTTCTTAAGAAAAAAATAAATAAATACATTGTATGTATGTATGTATGTATGTATATATATATATATATATATATATATATATATATATATATATATATATATATATATATATATATATACACTAGAGTTGGGGTACTCGAACTTGGACTCGGACTCGAGTCCAATTTTGAATGAACTCGGACTTGTCACGCACTCGGATGAATGTGTACTCGGACTGGACTTGAACATTTTGGACTCGGAAAATATTCAGAGTACAGTCGAGTCCGCGTCATGTGTAACAATAAAACCAGCATAAAATTGAAATGATAAATTAATGAATGTCTCCCCTTCTGTCATTTTACTGCACCACACCGGCAGGCAGAAGTCTCCTGCTTGCAGACGAAACACACGCACCACTCACTGGATATCAATGTGGATTAGTGATGCGAAGTTCGATTCTTTTCCGCGAACCGGTTCTTTCGGATGGTTTGATTCAATAAACCGGTTGAAAAAAAAAAAAAAAACAGTTCACCGGATACATAATCCATTGCGATGTATTTGTTATTAAATTAACTTATGTTTCGTCAGATTGCCCTTCATTCAAGCCCTCGGTTTACCCGCACTCATTACATTAGCACAAAATCCGTTCAGAATCAATCACCAAAAAAATCAGTTCGGTTCAGACGCGCTGTGAGTCATTCTTCATGCTGAATCACGAATGCGCAGTATCATCAGCTCCTCGGTTCTCGAATCGGACGCGTCCGAAAGAAACGGTTTTCGGTTCAGTTTACTGATGATCTGAAAACTGATACAACCGGTTCTTGACTCAAGAACGAGAATCGCTCAAAACCCGGGTAGGAAAATCTGACAGGGTAGGATAAAATGTCAGGACACCGGCACGTGCTGCATGCAGTTCAGTATCATCAGCTGCTCTACTCGTGTTCATGTTCTGTTTACTACAAACTCAGTTTGTGAATCTGTCATCATTAACTATAAATACAGTACAGATATTTCATAAATCATCCCTTATTCATATTAAACATGGAGTCTTTAGAGTCTTAATTATTGTCCAACTTCCCTGAAAACCCCTTTGGCCCATACATAATCTACAATATACAGATTAGAAACATGTAGCCCCTATCTTAACAAAAAAAACGTGTGTATATATATATATATATATATATATATATATATATATATATATACACATATACATATTATAGTTTTATCACACTTTCCGATGTTTAACAAAATACTTGAAAAATTACACGCATGCGCAGTATCATCAGTTCATCGGTTCTCAAATCGGACGCCTCCGAAAGAAACGGTTTTCGGTTCAGTTTGAATGCAACCGACTACCAGAGACAGCAGCAGCAACCAACAGATGCTGCACAGCTCAGCATTGCAGGATTTGCAAGACCAGAACTGACCAAACAAGCAATGCAACTTTATGATGCAAGTTCTCCCAAGACAACAGGAAATTCATAATGTCATCATTAAGGATCTCCTCATTGGCTGCACTTTACCTCTGTCAAATGTGGGGAAGAGGCATTAAATAACTGAAATGTCATCTTTAACTGGAGGACAATATAGTGTGATACAATAATAAAATAGGTTCATTTGTATTTTCATGCACTTGTAATACAACAAAACCTTTGAAACCTTTTTTGATAGGAAACTAGTTCTGTTGACATAAAATAAAAATGTTCAATGGCAATGACTAGATGTAACAGTGGTATTTTTTTTATTACATTTTTATATTGCCATTGGTTTAATGGGTTGAAAGGTTAAAATATGAATAGAATGTAAAAATGTACAATACCAATTTATAATCTTTTTAAATTTAATTACTTTCTGGACTCGGGCGGACTCGACTCGGACTCAGTCTTTAAGAACTCGGACTTGAGTCCAACTCGGCCCCTTTTGGACTCGGACTCGGACTTGGACTCGATGTTTGTGGACTTGGTCTTGACTCGTACTCGACAAAGGTGGACTCGGACCCAACTCTAATATACACTGCTAAAATCTAGACACCAGAGAGAGGTAGTTTACTGTAACAGTACTCATCTTTCTTGTACAAAAACAGAATTTATTTAAATTAATTAATAATCACAGGAAAATACAAACACTGAACTTTATGCTGACCTGCAAAATATGTTCAGTAATATAAATACACTTTAAGGACTTTCTTTCTTGCATACCAATTAGAACAGCAAACTACTATTTAATTTTAATTTAATAATAAATAGTTGCAGTTATCCTTCATTCTGTTTTAGTGACATCTGTAAGAGCAGAGCAGATAAAAGGTGTATTGCATGTTGCTTCCTCTATGAATTTAATTTTCACAGCCCATCACATGTTCATTTTGCTCTTGGTGTAAATAGATTGTTGGCTATTCTTTTGATAGCTTTTTGCGTTGTGAAAGGTCCATTAGGTACTTGAAAGTTCCATTTCTTTTTTCATAATGTCCAGTTACCCACCATGGCAGAATCTCTGTACAACAATCTTGATGTAATGTTTGCGTGTCCTAGCACAGAAAATCTGTTATATGCAGCTTTTCACATATTGCTTACAGGCATCTTCCACAAAATATAATACATACATGGGTCAACTCCATTTCCAAAAGATTATCCTGCAACCCGCTGGCACTCCATTGCCATGGGAACTGCTAAATTGGTTTAGAAGTTACCTGCACTTTGTTCACCTGCACACAAGCAGTTGTGTTTCTGTAAGTGCCTCCCTGAACCTGAGATCACTTATAATGAATCCGAGATCCTGCCAGTGAGAAGGCTGTCACATTAGTTTCTAAATGCATTCCTCATTTGGCATACAGTTTGTTTTTACAGTCACCATATTGGCAAAATGACCCACTTCACTCAAACACAAAAAAATGAGAAGTGCTGAAAGAGTGGATTTGATTTATTTGAATTATGAACATTCCCATAATAATGTTGCTATTTAGCTGTGTAATTGCAAAGGAAGAGGATCATTAGGATCAAGCCTGTTTAAAGATAATGCTCATTTTCTAAATTTAAGAGAATAGCAGAGTCTACACCCTAGCTATTAAAATAACACAGCGGAACAATGCCATTTGAATAGCTTTTTTTATTTTTTTCAGCTAAAAGAATGATTAAAAAAATGAAAAATAAATATCGACAGCCAATCAGAATACACCCGACTTTAAAGAGCATGAGCGTTAAAACTGGCAGATCACAATTATAATGAACAGATAGTTATTTTCTGTTGGTGTGGACACTAGTTATCATAATTTTCCTCTTCATAATTATCATTCTTAATGTGTTTGGGTCTTAAGATTCTTAATACTGAAATCTTATCCTGTCTAGTGTTCAAATTCAAATATATTCTGAATAAAATCACTTTGTCATAACACCATGGACACAAGTGTTCTTTGGTGAAAATCTCCAGAGCAAGTATATATAACAATATGCACATGTGCAGTATTAACTATATACTGCACATAAATTACAATATTACAATAAACATGTTTACGTCATACATACAGACTTAAATATGGGAAGTAAAAAAGTATACAAAACAATTTTACACTATACACAGCATGAGGACTTTTCACAGTATTATTCCCACTCCTTGATAAGGAGGTGGAACTCTCTTTCCTCTCTACCCAATCTCAGGATTGGATTGACCTAATATTTCCTGAATGAAAACTACATCTCAGGACTAAATTGAGGGTTAAGTTGAACCTACCAGGAGGCAGGTTTAAATTCAGATTAACGTTGTATTGGGGAAAGTTTTAAGAGTAATGCATTACAATATTAAGTTACTCCCTAAAAAGTAACTAATTACATTACTTAGTTACTCTTTATGGAAAGTAATGCATTACGTTACTTTTGCTTTACTTTTTAAATATGAGCAGGGTTTGATTGTTTTTAATATAAATTCTATTTATAGCAAATGTAAAAGCCCTTTCACACCGAAAAGTGTAATGAATAAACCTCAGGCTGAAGGAAAAGTAAATTCACATCTGTAGAACACAGGAGAAGAAGGTTCAACACTCTTCAGCCATAAAAAAAAAAAAATCTAAGACGCACAATTGTTAGTTTATCTAAAGTCATTTGTGCTTATTGGTATGGTTGAACTGGATCAACAAAGGTCAGCAGCAAAAACTTTAGTTAATAAAATGGGATAAGATAAACTGTATTTGTGCTAACATATTTAATTATTGTGAGTTTGCGTCATGTTCTGAGTTTGCCTTTCTCTTTTTTAATTTATTTTGATGAATAGTAAATCATTTATTTATTTATGGCGAGTGGGATTAATTAATGCACATTCACATTTGTTCTAAAACCACATCATGTTCACACAGTGCACACAATGCTTCTGTACTTCTGATTTCTCCCAATGTGTGGACAGGGGACGTGTCAGTCAGTAAAGCACTTTTTTGAAAAAGTAACTCAAAGTAACTTAAAAGTAATGGGTTACTTAGTTATTATAAAAAAGTAATCTTATTACGCAACTCATTTTACTTGTAATGCACAAGCCCCCCACTACCCCCATCACAAAAATATTGGCCCCCTTGGTAGATATGCTCAAAGAAGCCTGTGGAAATATGTTTTTTTTTCTTTTTTTAAACGCACACACACACAAAACCAAAAACATGAATTTGGATTGAAGTAAAATGGTAGGGAAGGGAAATCTCATTAGGAAAGAAATGTTTTTATCTAATACACACTGGCTACAAATAAAGGCATCCTTTTATTTAATACTTTTTGTGTTTGGAGAACAGCTGACATCAGAGATCATTTTTCTGTACAGAATCTCCAGATCCTTCCCAGGACCATGTTTATTCCTCATCTTCAGTTTTCTATAGGGTTCAGATCAGAGGACTGGGATAATCATGGCAGAAGCTTCATTCTGTGCTCAGTGACACATTTTTGTATTGATTTTGATGGTTTTTTTAGATGGAAGATCCCAACAAGGCCCATTATAAGATTTCTAGTCAAGGCAGTAAGGTTTAGATTTTTAATCTGTTGGTATTTGCTAGAATCCATAATTCCATCTGTCTGATGTCCCAGACCTCCAGCAGAAAAGTAGGTCAACCACATTAAAGATACAGCAGTATAGTTCATTTGACATGTTTCCTGCAAAAAGAGCTCATTAGGTAGGTTCATTTGACCATAGAACCCAGTACAGTTTGAAGTTCCTAGTTGTGTGTGGCATCTGAATATGCTGGAATTTGTTTTTGAATGAAAGCTGAGGAATTTTTTTCTTCCAAAACCCTCCCAAATTACTTTTAGTTATGTTTGGTTTGTGGTGTTCTTTCTTTCTTTCTAGGCTTTTTGACCACAAGATTCCTTTACAGAGTTTTTGGCCACTCAAACTATCCTCTTCATGTTGCATTAAGATAATATATTGTAGGTAGATTTGTAACATTTCCTGTTGATTGGAACTCCTTAAAGGCACTTTAAGGCACTTTAAAACCACTTGAACTGTGTTCTATATGTTGGTGACTTGTGTACTTAACACTATCCCAAATGTTTCGAAGAATATTTAAATCCAGAGAAATAAGCACTTTCAAAAGTATTTTACGCTTTTTTCCCACATAGCCACAACCGGAAGAAGCGGAAGCAGTCGACTGGCATAATAAAAGCTTTGCTGCTTTCATGCCGTGTGTTCAGCAGCCTCGTTGTGCTTTGACTGCTTTCAGCCTCACCCTGCCTCATTCTACTACAATGAATATCATTAGCTCATCCATGAACATGATTTCTGGCTGAGCAAGAATTCATTGCAAACAGATTTCCAGGCGTAACTTTTCTTTTATTCAACAACTGATTTGTGCAGCTTATTTTGTTTGCTTTAAGAGTGTCCCCATAATAATGTTGGGGTGTCCTCTTGTTCAGAGGAATGTTTTTTTTTTCTTTGTACGATTACTGTCTTAGTTGCTTCTCAGTTCCATTTAATTTTAAGCTTTCTTGTTTCATTCCATGTTTTATAGGCAACATCTCTCATGCTAATTCAGATTAGCAAAGCTTGGTTTTAAACAAATCTAGTTTTAGTTCAGGAGTCTTTAGTCCAAAAGTTGGTAATGTGTATTTAATCAGTGTTTCAGGAAGCCAGTTTTAAAGCCATGATTTACTATTCTAGATTAAGCCTATACTCCAGACTTAATATAAACCCTGCCTGGGAAACCGTACCTTTCTATTTTATAGAGACGAACAGATTTGAGCTTGTTATTGATTCTGCCTTCTGTTCTGACCTACTTTCCATTGAAGAAAGTTTCCTCTGCACATTTCTCTCTTATACGAGTTTTGCTTCTTCTTTCTTTTCAGGCTTTAAGTTTTGGCCTGAAAAGTACAATTATTATTTTGATGTTATGACAAATATGATGGATAATATCTTTCTTTTCAGGCTTTAAGTTTTGGCCTGAAAAGTAAAATTATTATTTTGATGTTATGACAAATATGATGGATAATATCTATCAGCCATGATGTAATATTTTCTACAGCATAGTGTGAAAACATGATGAGCTATCTTGGCAAGAATTTTTTTTTTT
>NC_068405.1:63460-82939 GCF_023724105.1 Carassius gibelio
CAGTCGCACTTGAGACAGCAGATGCATGATGACACTTTTGTGTTCTTCCACAGATTCACCCTCAGGGTCATCATCTCTCTCATCATGACTGTCAAACTGATCTGAGAAAAACACACAGCAAACACTGAACATAAATCAAACATGTGCACACATTGCTGGCCAAAAGTTTAATTTAAATGTTTTTGAAAGAATATTTTTATGCTCACCAAGATTCAAAAATCAAAAATATAGTAAACATCAGTAATATTGTGATCTGGGGCTCAAGGAATATTTCTTATTATGATTTAAATCAGTTTTTGCTGCTTAATATTTTTGTGAAAACTGTAGTTTCTTTATGCATATGATTAAAAAGTATATTTTATTCACTAAGGATGCAAATTGTTTAAAAGTGACAGTAAACAATTACAATTAAATAACTTATATTACAAAAAATATTTTTTAAATAAATGCTGTTATAATAAACTTTCTATCAAAGAATCCTGAAATAAATCACCTTTTAAAAGAAAATATTAAGCATAAAAACTTTTCAAATTGTTCTAAATCATTGATAAGAACCAACGCACCAAATCATATTTCAGTTTTGCCATCAAAATAATAAATGACATTTATTTACATCACAATATATTAATATTAAAACAGAAAGCAGTTATTGTTAATTAGTAGCAATATTTCAAAATATTACTGCCTTTACTGTATTTCAAAAAAATGCAACATTGGTGAACATTAAAGACTTTTTTCAAAAACATCTTAATTATTGTTAATAAATATTTATTATAATAAACATTAAGTAGTCTAATTCATCTTAATTATACTAAAGACATGTCGAGTGTGTTGGTGTTAAAACTGGTAAGTTTGTTAAATTCTAAATATATATATATATATATATATATATATATATATATATATATATATATATATATATATATATATATATATATATATAAAACCACACACTTTACTTTCAACACAAGCACCAAGAAAGAAGACACAACACAAACACAGCATTTGCTCTGATTCATTTTGAGAACCTTAAACGTGAGGGACGTGTGTGTTGTGTTGTGTACCTGCATCAGTGGTGCCGTTCGACATGGAGGAGTTGATTGATTCGTTGGTGTCTGGCCGTTTCAGGGCTGTGCTGTCTTCACTGTTCACATCAGCGGTTCTGTTCGAACTGCAGATACACAAGAACATCAAGTCAGCTTATTCCAGAATAAATTACAGTGTGTGGCAATGGCAGATAGAGTTTGTGTGTGTATGTGAGTCCATACACTGTTTTAATTAGGTCAGTGTGTGTTTCTTTTTGTTTGCCGTAAATAGTGCGTGGGAGTGTGTTTATCTCAAAGCAGTACTTACTGTTTTCAGATTATGCAGTGGTAGTTAATGTGCATGTGGGCAGGTGATGTTACTATAATTGACTTGTGCAGCAGTACTTCAGTGAGTTTTTAATTATATAGAAGGTTTTATGTGTGTGTTTCTGTACATTACTTACACTATTCTGTGTTTCAGTGTGGTGTGTGTGTTGAACTCACTCTATGCAGTGTTTCGGCGAGGTGCTGCTGTTATAAAACTCATCAGCATCATAAAACTCGTCTTCACTGCTGGAATAGGAGAAGTCAGGGACAGTGTGGGGTGGTACGTTCATGTGACTGGGTGAAGTCACGCTGCTGCTGGGAGCCGAGGGACCACTCCCTAAAACCACAGGAAGAAAATTAAACTAATAAATGTGAAAAGAAATGCAAGTGTGCTGAGGAACTATGACTAACCACACTCATTTAATCAATTCCATGGCCGGAAATCATTGTAGTTCAGAAATAGGTTGAGGTTTTGTGTTTTTGCATAAGTGGCTAGCATATGGGCTTCAAATAAATGACTGGAAAGTTCATCTGCATGCTTGGTAATAAACTACACTACGTACAACGCTGATTTCATGAGCAAAAGCTCTGATTGAAAAAAAGTGCAAAAACATTTGGTTATATTTGACATATTAACATTATTCAATGAAAAATGTCTTTATATAATAAAGTATTATTTATGTAATACTTGACATTATTGACGAAACTAATGTATTCAATTAAAAATCATGTTTTATTAGATTTTCTATCATTTTAATTTATTTTATTATTAGCGTAATTGAGGAAATCATCCTAACATAAAAAAACATTGAAAATTTGTATTATTTTGGAATTACGAATATTTATATGAATGACAATTTAAATATTAGTGAAAATCTTTTTTTATTCTATACATTTTAATTTGAAATGTAAAAAACAAAAGTAGATTTTCTTTTTTGCCTTATTTTCCTTTATTTGTATTTTATTACAACTACTATAAAAAAAATTAAAAGATCTTTAAAAACACTAGTATTTTAGTATTATTTTTTTTACTTTATAGCAATGAAAAAAATCATTTTTCATGTTTATTTAAAATGTAATGATATAAAAACATTTTCTAGTTTTATCTTATCAATTAAGGACATTAACATTTTTAAAAATGCTAGAATTATTACACAATTGTAATTCAGATATGTAAAGACAAAACAGAAAATGAAAAAGTATGCACATTACTGATGCTGTCAGCACAATAAATTATATGTTTGGTTGTGTTGAAAGGACCAAGATGTCCAATTAAATCAGCCCTGCCTACAACGCAAGCACTTTCAGCATGAATATAAATGGAAAACCCTGATTCGCAGTCTGCACTTGTCAGCTCTTGACTGTGTTTTATGCGTAGTTTCCTGCACTGCTGTCCAGAGTGCTACCGATCGGCTGTGTTTTTGCTGAGCTCAGCTCTTCCTGCTCTGCCTCAGCAGAAGCTGGGCTCTTTGAGTCCCTGTATCCAGCACTAATGACAGTCAGGAGAAAACAGACTGACTGCAGAGAGAACAGCTCTGCCTGCATCGCCACTGCAGCGGAATACTACGGAAATACTGCTTCTGCTCACGTTAAAGAGTGGCATCAGTTGAATGAGTCGAAAGTTTACTTTATCATAAATACAATGTTTTCTTCCAAAAACAGTTTAGCTTCATTCTAAGATCAGATTAAATCTAATGGGAATTCGCTGATTAAAATATAACATCTGCATGAATATAATAAATACAAATACAAAACTTGCTCACATATGATCGAATAAAAATGTAAAATAAAAAAAAAAATAGAAAAATATGAATCCATGTTAAAACTGATTTAAAATGTAACATTTTACACACACACACACACACACACACACACACACGTGTAACAGTTTAATATGGATTAATTTGTTCGAACTCATAAAAAAAATATATATATATATATATATTTGTATATACACACACATTTAAATTTGATGCAAATATGTAAGTATAAAGTTAAACAAGAAAACATAAGATAAAAAACAAGTAATTAATTATAAAATAATATTTATTATAAAATGTTATTTACACTTATAATAGAATTTTATATATATACATATACACTTTGAAATCAGATTGAATGTGTTTACTTTGATGGCTGTCTCATTGTTGGTTCGTACCTGTGCTGTTGGGAGTGGGGGTCTGAAGGCTGCCCATCACCGTAACAACAGGGCCCACGGGTAAAGAAGAAGGCCTCTGTTCCGTTTTACACACCTGAGCTCCATCTACAGATGAACACACACCCTTCATATGCCCATGGCCCTTATAAACGCACACAACATTTGCAAACCAAATCTAACCTTTGAGTTTCCAAATCCAAACTACCAAAGCCAAGAAGCCTTCAAAATATGCATTTTATATACACACACACACACACACACACACATGCACATCATTATTAAGGAATAAGCTGGAGAAAGAGAAAGACAGCTCACCTGTGGGTAGAGTGGTCTGCGTTGGCATGGCACTGACTACAGAGGTGTTGAGAGGGGTAGGCTGGAATACCCCATCCACTGGGTTTATGGTGCTCTGCAGAGAACCACAGACATGATACAAAACACAGCTCTCACAGCAAAACACGTTATAAATACACCCTCTCATAGGAGATTTACACAGTCTCAATGCACAACCCAACTATCACAGAAATCCCGAGGGGAAACAAGGACTTGTGATATTCAGTGAACAGAACTGTTTAAAGGGATGGCTCATCTAATTATGACTATTTGGGGATCATTCACTTACACTAATGTTGTTCTAAACCTGTATGACTTTTTACTTCTATTGGGCATTCTTTGAAAGTATAATGAACTTTCATTTTAGAGTGGCCTGGATACATTTTTCCACACTGATTTTGAACAGCACAAAGGAGATTAAATGAAGTGAATGCTGAACTATCCCTTTAAGGTACTGAAAAAATTTTTAATATCCATTTATAAGTTAGAAGTTTTTAAAATATAAGTTTTTGTTTACATAATATATGTGTTTGTATTGTGTATATTTAACATGTATATACAGCAGTATATAGTATAGTTATTTATTGTTAAAGACAACATGAAATCATGAAATTAACACTAGTAAGTTTATTCAGTGAGGCTGCATTAAATTGATGTCATGTGTCAATAAGAAGTCATGTTATGCAAGTTACATGAGTTACCACTTGTGTTGACTTTAACCATTTTACGTGTCCAGATTCTTTCCACACAGAGACACAGAAATAGTCAATGATGCTTTATAATACACTGTGTCCAAATGAGTAACCTAACAGCTGTGGACCATGTCCTTCACACTGAATCAACTCAATGTGCAAAAATCACTATGAGTCAATCTCTGCCTTACTGTTATCAAACACTAAGCATCTGTCAGTCGGCACAGACTCAGACACAAGGCTATTATGAAGACAAGATCAACATGTGTATCAAACACCAAATAGACAGAAAGATAAATAATCTCTACCCAGCATGCACAGTAAAACATTGACATCACAGGGTACAGAAGTGAGGGGGGGGGGGGGGGATGGGAGGCATGCAGGGGAGCGAGTGGAGTGAGTTTGGAGGGGCTTTTCTGCAAAAGAACTTGTTGTTCGTTGTACCACAACAGAGGCTGCCGTTCTTAATTAAAAGCCAACTGGAGCAATTAAAGCTCTGCAGTGAATACATAATCAATAGAATGAGATTAAATCAAGAGACACTCAGGTCAGGGGAAAAAAGATGGCAATCACAGATTCAGAAGGAAGAAACTCAGATTCCAAAAACAGAGAATACAACATTTGGTAAAAGTCTCTAAATACTCCTTGCATTTTTTTTTTATCTGCTATAAATGTGCAAGAAACATTATATATGAATTATAGATTTGGCTTTTTTAGCCATATTGAACTAAACCAGTCTGTGAGAAGTATTAAACGCAGTTGATGATTACTGTAGGTCACTTCAGCACTAGCCTTGATGGTTATTGACCCAATGAGAGCCTCTGGGCAGGTTGTCATAGATCTGTATCCATTTGTCCCACATGGTTCAATAGAATGTTTGACAACGGAAAATCAATGATTATGTTGCGTGCACGTATGCGTGTTTTATATTTGCAGGGCTTAAGCAGTTGGGTTCAATCACAATGTCGGAAAGAAGTATTGATGTTTAATTTTTTTGCAAATCATGACCACAGGAAAGGACAGGCCCAGAATTACCCGACAGGTAGTGTATGAAAGAATAAAAGCAGAGGAAAAAATGAGAGAGATGTAGACATGGTGGGCAGAGCCCTCCGATCAAGGTCATGCACATCTCGGTTCAGTTTTACTGAACTTGATTTCTGTGGAAGAGAGAACAGTAGCACTGTCTGATTTGGACTAGTTCATTGCTAAGGAATGTCAAGACTTACTATCAGTCCGTTTGCGTGTTGCTGTTCTTTACTTTGATCCTTCAAATTTTAAAAAAAGAAAACACAAATTGAGAAATAAGGCAACTCCACAGTTGGGAGTAAGCAAAAAAAAAAAAAATATGCAAATGTCTCTGCTTTAATTTAAAGCAATAAGGTATTTTAACCTACTCAATCTCTCAGGCTATGTTCACACAGTCAGTGTTTGGGATTGTCGGCCGTATTTACTAACAGGTCCACATTCACAGTAAAACTTACAGGAGCTCGATACAATGTTTTTTGATAAACAAGTCCAATCATGGTAACATTTTTAGGTCAATGTGAGCATAACCATACTTAGCACTGTAAAACCAGCTTGACAATCGTATCCTGCTGCTGTGTGAACATGGCCTTAAAGTAGGAGAATCACCTCTCCAAACCGTTACCATGGTACCTGCTGGAATGTTCACGTCGGCCAAAATAAACATTAACAGAGTTATGGAAAATTACAGGTTGGGTTACACAAGACGCATAAATATTAACACAGTGGGCAGACAAAACACAGGTGCATACACATTCTGAGCTTGAGAGACAAGCGTTTTACCTTGGCAATCTGTAGTAGTACAATACAGTGTTTGATGGACTCTACCATACTCTAAAAAAATAAAAATAAACAACGAATGAAAATGCATTCCACTACCAAAATTAGATACAAAATGCATTAAGAGGGTGAAGGTGCAGACGCTCTTACACAAGTCGTGTCCTTCAGGTTCTCGATTTTCTGTGAATAGGACAATGAAGAAGAAGAAAAGGGACAGTTTCTGTTACAATTGTGAAATGCTCTTGGATTAAAAACAAAGACGCACCTTTAAAAAAACCTTACAAAAAGCAGAAACGAAAGCCTGAGACAGTCTCATGAGTTTCATTCCCATAAAATGTGACTCTGTAAAATCCTGGCTCCGAATTTGGTATGTGAAATATCTTTAGAATTTCTCTGCATTTGAACAATAACAATATACTTATACATATTAATTTTTTGACAGCTAACCGACCTACAAGTAACAGTTTAACGTGCCAGCTAAAGCATGATATCATATTAAAGCTCTACATTTTGATCAGACATGAATTTACTCTGGCTTTTAAATGGAAGGTGGGATGTCCTTCAATAGAGATGTTATATTGGGCGTTCCTGTTACTCACAGCTATTGTAATACAAGTGAACTGTCTCTGCTACAGTATATACTGCGCCTGGCAGGAAGACTCTGAAAGACAATGCACCTCTGATGACAAATAAAAATGAATATGTCTTACTCTGCGTGACTCATCTTCTTTGCAGTCTTTAATCTTCTCATCGAAGAGCTATAGGATGCAACAAGAAAGCAATGTATGAGGAAAATGTCAACTCAAAACACAAGGCATTTTTGAGTCACGATGAGGTCTTATGATAAGAAAAACCCTTACTTTTAACTGGTCGATCAAAATTTGCAAATACGCATCAGCTTCAGCTAGTTTCTTGTCGAAGTCATGAACGCTGGGAACGAATCCTGTTTCTGCCTCCTGCAAGTGAAAGTGACAGGGATCAGTTTCAGTCCTTCTACAGCGTATAAAAGCTTCCATGGTGTCCTAAGCTCAGTCACGTTCTGCTTTCGAGAGGAACTGAGAAGAACTGCCCCTTGCCTGTTCACATTTCTCTCTAACAGCTTTAACTGAATCACACAATTAGACAACTGGCATAAACAGAGATCGGACCATGAGAGCGACTGACACTGAACTGAACTGTAGAATAAAGGGCACAGCCTTGTGACTGGTTATTGATAGTTACTGATACTAGAAATCTAGAAAGCAAAAAAAAAAAAAACACGCATCAAATAGTGTTTGTTTCTAGGACATGAGGTGAGCTGATCACTATCTTGTGTCATAATATTTCTGAGCCTTTCTATGTGACGGAGTCAAACAATTATAGGTTGGAAAAAGGGAAACGGAAAATATGATCAACAGACTTGTCATGACTGATATATGCAGACCTGGATTTTAATGTTGATCATTACACCATACAATTAACCAACAATTTTCATGGATTCATTTCAGTTTTACTTACTCAAAGTACTAAATTAGACATTTTAAAAATAGGGTACATTTTAAATAAAAAAAATAGATTTTTTTTTTTTTAAATAAACTGTCAACAGAATGTATGCTCATTTTATTTATTATACACAAATAAAATAACTACTTTTTAAAGCACATGCTTTATGTCATGACACTTCTCCTAGGAGACGTGATGTCTTCCCTAAACTCATAACACACACAAATTTGTTAAATTACACAAGTGATTACTCTCTGAAACATTAAAACAGCTTACTTATAAATAGATCAAGATGTTTAAATGTTATTACTGTAACCTTACGAAAGGCAAACTACGATTCCTTCTATATAGCATAACCACAAATACAACCTTAAGTTATTCCAGACCTCTTAGGTAAACTATCAGAAGAAATACTAAAGCTAATAGCGGCTAGCCCAGGTGGTTTCGATGAGTGAAGTTTAGATAGCACAGGCAATGTTGGCAGCAGCCTTTATAAGAGAGGTACTCCCTGGTCTGGGGGTCACTGTCGCGAGTTTTGTATCTTGCCGGACCTCATAAGAGACATCGCGGTGGAGATCGGCAGAAATGAACTGCATGGGAAAATGAAGAAAAGCCATGGACAGCTGACTGTCGGTCAAAACAGTAAACATTATAAAACTAGGTCAAAGTCTGCAGGAGCAGAGCAAATCCACCCCGGAATCAAAGGTTAAGTGGAATATCAGAATGAAACCATTTGATTCATTGAGTTTACTGAGAACACATGCATGTAGACGCACAATAAAAGATTTAATGAGAGTTTTGCTGCCTTTAAATTAAACTAAAGTTGTTTCTGGCAAACTAGCATCCTAACAGTTATGCAACCTCTGCTCTTCTTTGTGACCAACACATCTATTCAAAAGATATTTAACAATGTATTGTGGATCTGAGTAGGTATGATTGTTATGGTGGATTTTCTTTTTCCTTTTTATTTATGTGCAATGGTAATATTCATGGTAACATTAATAGCATTGTTTCAATACTTAAGAAGCAATCAATGGGGTGGTGATGGCGCAGTGGATAAGACGCGTGCCATTGGTCGGAGAGACCTGGGTTTGAATCCACTGTGAGACACCAATGTGTCCCTGAGCAACACACTTAACCCCTAGTTGCTCCAGAGGCGTGCGACCTCTGACATATAAAGCAATTGTAAGTCGCTTTGGATAAAAGCGTCAGCTAAATGAGTAAATGTAAACTATACAAAAACACACAAGTAACAACAATAGTACTAATAAAAATCATGCAGAATCTTTCAATTTAATCAATGATAAAAATTCTATAATAAAACAATCTTTAACAATAATACTATAAAACAAAAAATAAATATGAGAATCAACTTTTTATTTTTTTTACTTTTAAACTAGTATTAGAAACCATTTTTTTAATTTTTGTTCAAGAACTGTGAATATACAAACAGGATTGGAACTATTCTTTACTTTATTCATTCTATTTTAAACAGAATAAGAATGGAACATTTCTTAAATACCCCCCCAAATAGCACATAAATAACCTCAGAGGGCAGTTCAGAAACGGACTTGAAACATGATGCTAATATGATGCTAATATATCTGACATACACTTTTATTGAAAAACATGTTTCTCACAATTCTCTAGTTAAGTATGCCTGGTCATATCCTACAGGCACCATAAACATCTCACCTCCCGGCAGGCCTGAGATCTGCTATTTTGGCATGAACAAATTGCCAAAATGCCTTTTAACAACCATTTGCAACCCCCAAGAGAGCATTACATAAATATATTATCCTGTGCCTGGCAGAGGAAAGCTGTGGCACGCTGATAGCTACATGGTTGACACACACCTGACCTGAACACACAGATTGTCCAGACAGGAAGCTGTTCCCACTGACTCACTCTTTCAGTCTGACTCATAGCAGAAAATCTGAACATCCAACAACTGCAGGGAATATTTCAGCATGAATCAACTAGGCCTACATGGGGTGCATAGGCTATTGTTGTGTCTTTTTAGGAGACAAACCCACTAGTGACACATTTGAAAGGCAAACACAAAGGTCTGACTCCAAGTCATGTGCTGTATTATGTTAGCACAGACCTTACACACACACAATGTGGCTGAGACTGCAAATCTCAAGTTAGTAGAAAAGTAACTACACATTTAAGTGTGACCCATGCCCTCTCTATTTGAGCAAGCAAATGCTTTCCTGCTTTTGTCAATGCACACACACTCACACACCCACCCCTACCTGTCCACACTCACACACACAGCATGATTTAACGCATTAGTAAATCCCAGCAAAACAAAGATACTCACTCTGTTCTTGCCAGTGCAGGACATGCCTCCACAAATCTGACCCACATTCACAGAAACACTTTCAGTATTAGTTCGCAAACCCTTTCCTGTAAGTTCCCCTCTAAAGGAGGAGGGGATAAGGTGAACAAATACCTATTGACTTTCCAGCTCATTCAGAGCCATTCTTTAAACCACACTTGACCAGGAAGAGTAGACTTCCTCAAAAGAAAAAAAGAAGAAGAAAAAGTAGCATAAGCTTTACAGACTGTAGGAAACAAAATACAGTACGGTGATTGGATCTGTCACCCGCTGCACAGGAGGGGCTAGCTGAATAAGCAGAGCTGTGATTGGCTGTTGGAGATCATGTGACCGGATAGCTGCACACAATCTGTATGTAGGTACATGCCGTTACTAGTCAGCAGTTCCTAGTTTTTTTTTTTTTGACACATTGCTAAGGTAGAGTAGGAACACCGAGATCCTTGGGAGGAGAGGATGAGGGAAAGAATATAGAGGAAAGAAATGTATCTTTAAAAAAAATATATTTACAAAATGGGGGGAAAACTATAAAGCTGCATGATTTTCTTAGCCTGTCCTGGTTTCTTCCTTTGGCATGGAGCAGACGGGCATGTTTAATGCATACAGTACCCCTCAGAGCTCCTCTTCAGGCCTTTTTTTGCAGTTTTCAGATCATTAAAAAAAGCCAATCTTACACAAACTCTAATTAAAAATACATTATGCTTTCGTAATGACAGACGATGGGAAGACACATTTCCCTATTTTAGGAAAACAAAATTTCTTAAACTGACTTTTGCTATCACAAAGGATTTGACAAATTTAAGACAAAATGTATAAATTCTAGCCACTTAGTTCTCAAGCAACTGGTAGCTGGCGAAAGAGATACTTTATATATATTTAAAAAAAAACACCATATACTCATATATAACTTTTACTTTATACATTTTAGCAGTACAGCATATAGAGTACAGCATAAAACCATGAGGTCTTTAAGCACATTTTATTAAAATGTTCTCCTCTCTGAGATCATAAATGTGGTACATGTGGCATTGATGTGGCTCTTACCCGCTGAAGGGTGTGGCGAAGAATCGTCCCCTCTAAGGCATGAATCCACTTCTCCCGCTCGTCTGCGTCACGGGCTGGGGAGGGGGGGACATCCAAAAACACATCCATTAGTAATAAGCAGGCGGACTGCAAACACACACCATGTGAAATGGAGAGTGGAGAATGACCCTCTGTGCAACTGTAAAGGTGACAGGTACAGCTACAGTTCTGTTGTCCTATCTGGTTTTCCTTAATGAAAACAGGCAGAGTTACACGAAGACAAGACAGGGTTGTGGCTTAAGTTAAACAAGAACAGACACAAATTAAAGCCTCTGCCCTTGTGTAAATACGAACGGTAAATAACACTCATGATGAAGTTTCTTGTAGAAACCAGGGATGAAATTTCAGAAAAGCCAAGGTGTGACTAAAACAGCCTCTGCGCTTAAAAAGATCTATAAATCAAGCATAAAATTATAAAGCTCAAGCATAAAGTACAAGTAGGAGTTTCTAACAGTCAGGTCAACAAATTATTGCACCCTAAAGGGATAATTCATGTGAAATACAATTCTTTAATCATTTACTCACTCCCATGTTGTTCAAAACACAATTTTATTCATTCCATTGAACTTTCTCATTCATGTTTACACACAATCAAACCTGCCACTCACGCAAGAATAAGATTTGTCGCTTCAGTGAAGGAGACGGTTTTCAGTAAATAATGACTTCAATTTGGCCTAAACCAAGCTATCATGACATCAGAAAACTTAAAATATAGGGCAAAAGCTGTACTGACCACTTTTATAATGCTCTTTGTTTTTTGTTTTTTTTACAGCCACTGTTCACTATCCACTTTCATTGTATGTAAAAAGAGCAGCATGAACATTCCTCAAAGCGTCTCTTTTTGTGCTCCACAGAAAAAAAAGAGAAACATAAAGCATCAAATGACATGAGGTAAATCATCAGTACTATATGTAGTTCCTCTAAGGCTTGATTTGATGAGATAAAAAGTGTATAGACAGGGAACAGACAAACACTCCAGACATAACATATAGCTGACACTTCAATGGAAGAAGGTCTAAAATCTGAAAGCTTTCACAAGCACAAAGCAGATCTGACACATACAATCACCACTTCTGTAACCAATTCAAATACAGCTGAATAGGCGACCTTATCGATGACAGACTAACCTTCAGAAATGGTAGTGTTACACATACACAGAATTGGTTAATAATCAATACACGTTAACCAGAAACATCAAAAATACAAATGGTTTAATATCTTCAAGAAAAGACCATGCGATTCTCTTTACCTGCTAATAAAATACACAAGTGTCAGCGTTCGCAAAGGACCACCAAAACCATCCCGCATCTATGGAACATGCTTGAAATCAATGTCCCAGATCTGTGTGAGAGTCACCGTCCAAAACAAACATGCCCCTCCCTGCGCTACTAGGACCGGAGCAGAGATCACATGACGCATGATGCCAGGCTACCTTCCCTCGCTAGCCAATGAGATTTCACTAGGTGAGGTAGTAGAGTTGATTACAAAACACTGCACTTGTCTGTTATTTGGCAACGAGGACAAGCTCACATTGACCTAAAGACTACAAGAATTATTGTTTTATTATTATTCTTATTATTCTTATTAATAATAATAACAGCAATAATTTATACATTTATAATATATTTAATAATATAATTTAAATGATAAACAATGTAATGAAACATCATCAAAGAAATAGACACTTAAATCGCTGTCTACTTGAATTGAATGTTCTTTGAGCAAATGTTAACTTATTTTACTTATCTTTTGTACTCCTCCCCATCCCCATATCACTGGAGAGAATGGCGGACTTCAGCGTGGAATGAGGGCACCTTAGCAATGTGCCCTTCTAACGACACCTCAGGAGTATTCAAGAGAAAGAGAGAAACTTCAGATCTCAAACTAATTTTCTCATCGTTTACACAAGTCCTTTTAAACCTAGTGAATGTGAAAGGACATGTCTGCAACACACTAGCAGCTGTTGTCACAAAGCAGGATGTTTTCACCAGACTTGCCAATAAGCTAATACAAGATGGACTGTGAAGCTAAGAGTAACAGTCAAAAGAGACAAAAGAGTGTGTGTTAAGGGTGCAGTGATTTTATATATTTATATATATATATATATATTATATTATATATATATATATTATATATATAAAAAAAAATCTGGCTGACACAAATAAGCAAATAATTGATTATATGTCATCGTCAGTACAATATATGGTTGATATTCAAATTCTACACACAACCATTAAAATGTTTGTGGCTGTTAAGATTAATTTTAGAATTTTTTTTTTAAGAGAAGTATTTTATGCTCAAGAGGGCTGCATTTATTAAAGTAAAAACTGAAATATTGTAAAAAAAAAAAAAAAAATTTGAATCTGAATTTTTAGCAGTCATTACTCCAGTCTCCACGGTCACATGATCCTCCAAAAATAATTATGCTGATTTGGTGATAATTTTTTCTTATCACTGCATTAATGTTTAAAGCAATTGTGCTTTTTTTTTTTTTTTTTAAGAACAGCATTTATTCAAAACAGAAATCTTTTGTAACAATGTAATAGCCTTTTTGTCATTTTTGATCAGTGGAATGCATTTCTAAATCTGAATTACAAAAAAAAAAACCCTACTGACTCCAAATAAAATTATAAATACTCAAATAATTGTAAAAATGTATCAAAACTATTAGTCGTCACAAAATTATAATGTACAGTATTAATAAAAAGGACATGCATTTGCTTGTTTTGACATTATTATTTAATAATTCGTAATTAAACAATTTATTTTAAGTGATCATTAGAAGATGGAAAATGTCATTTAAAATGTAAAAACAGCGGAAATATAATTAGATGAAATAAATTATTTATTGTGCTTCCCCTGGTTGGTGTCCATCTGTCCAGAAAATATAGTGAACTGCCTTATACCTTTAGTTTTGATCAGCCTTTGTTTCTGGAAAGAGCTTTGAAATGCTGCTTTGCTCAGTAGGTTTTGGAAGAGAGCACATGTGTGCGTGAGGTCTCCTGCAGTCCCTCCTAAACTCACTGCAGCTTTCATGTGACTCCCTGCATCTTTCCACTGCTAGCTCTGTCCTGCGGACCGACACTAGTAGCTCACACTTCCTCTATGCAACTGTTCCTAATCTTTCTCCCTGAGTGTTTTTTTTCCCCCCTCTGGAGCATGAATGTGAATGCTGATCCACTGCCAGCAGGAGCTCAGTGTCTGACACTGGGAGCTTTTAACTGCTTTTGTTTTTGCAGTCAAGTGTCTGAGAGGAAGACAGGTAGAGGCTTTTAGAAAATAAAGGGGCTTTCAGGCCGGACTGATCTTGGGCCACAGAAGAGTATGATGAATTATGGATGGTCCTCTAAATGGCAAGTACATCCTGACTGGTCAAACTCACCTAATTCTCAGATGCATCTTGCTGAATGGGGTGCTTAACTATATTCTTACATTCACTGCTCTGAAAGTTCAAGCTCACATGGTTTTTACTGTCCTGCGAGTGTTTATTACACCATATTATCATTTAGCAAGAGGATTTCTCGAGCAAGGTTTTTTTTTAATCATTGTAACATCTTAACAGCATGTTGTCTGGTTTTAGCTCAGTGGGCAGCCTGCTATAATCCTGATGATGTTTCATGTTGAAACAAGAAAAACAAAGCACAGTTTTGCTTAGGTTTAACCCGAACACATCTCTCTTTACAAATCATCCCACCCTGTATGGACCACAAACATGGCAAAATTAGAACAATGCTAATAAAGTTATAAGAACCATATAAAAGATGCTGGATTCGTATGATTGAGCATTAAGATGTTAAGATTGTGCTGCAATTCCGGTACACTGAGATCAGGAGGCACAAAACCATTTCCGCTTTGGGGTAAATGGCTCCTGCTCAAATGGAGATGTGAGAACTGATAGGATGAGTCCCTGAGGATCTCAAGAGGTGGATGGTATGAAAAGATTGTTGAAACCGAAGCCCAAGCTCCACACTCACACTCAAAAACACACATGCAAACGCACATCAGGAAATCTGACACGGCAGGTCAAGTTTTTTTTTTTTCTTCTAAAGAGATTTGGATTGGCATACCATAGCACAACTGTCACACGATACCAAAGAATGTCTGCAATTAATTTTGCTGGTGAAAGTGCAAATGAATAAAGAGAAAATAATAATTTTCCTTCAATATATGCATTTAAGAATTATCATAGGATGGGATGAGCCTAAAACTATCATTGAGAAATATAAAAGCGAAAATCTTAACACACTCAACAATTCCACCACGTACGTATTTTCAAAACCGGTAACTCTTGAGAACGAATAACTCGCAACCAGCCAACTTCAAGTGTAAATAAAAACAAAGCATGGTTAAAACCAATCATCAGTGCAAACCACAATGATAAACGGTCACTGCAGAAGACGCAATCACACGAGTCCCAGCAGAGCGTGACCTTACCCTTCTTACTGTAAAGCCACAGCATACAGTGTCGGAACATAGCAGTGGGTGAGGGCATGGGGAGAGTGAACGCACCCCCGGCAGGGCGGATGCCGGGGGGGTGGAGGAGGATAGATGAGCCAGTGAGAGAAGGTGGAGGCTAGAGGCTAAAAACCTGGAGCTCAGCAGCCAGCAGCCTTGCGTAACTCTGCGGTGAAACTGTCTGTTCTACTCCGTTTCTCGAAGAGTTCCTCCAGCTCGGAGGAAATTCTGAGCAGAAATTCAACACGGATCCTGGAAAAAAAACCGGAGAGCTTCTGATCTCAATTCACAAAACTATGAGATCTGCAGATCGTCCCAGTCAGTGGTCGCAAGAGATAAGCCGGACAAATGCACCAGGCCTAATGTATGTCTAGATTGTCTGCGCGCAACTGATGCGAGTGGGTCATGTTTGCAGTAGAATGCTGAATGTTACTGTTTTCATAAACCTCTTTAAATCAAAATGAGAAAGAGCATGTGGGGTAGAATGAGTAAGCAAGAGCAAAAATAAATAGAGTGGAAAGAGGAGGGATGAGCAGTACGGAGAGAGAGAGAGAGAGAGAGAGAGAGAGAGAGAGAGAGAGAGAAGAGAGAGAGAGAGAGAGAGAGAGATACAGGGCACACGTGAGCAGCCGGCTGATGGCCGCACTATAAACACTGGTTAAAAGCATCACAGCAGGAGGTGCCAAAGAACAGAAGATGAGAGAGGAGAAGGAAAAGCCAAAAGCAGTAGAAGAACAAGAGAACGGAGACCTCACCCTGAAAATGGAAAGTCTTCTGGTCCACGGTAATGGTGAAAGTGCTGTCGTCCTCGTCATCGATCCCAATCACAGCTCCCTGCAAAAAAGGAACGCAGCAATAGCCATTCAGACTGAGGGACACGTCATTCGCTCCCTCTCTCTTTCTATCTGTTCCTCTGCCCCACTCCCTTACACACAGAGAGAGAGAAGGAAAGGGGTGGGGGAGAATGGGTGGAGTAAGAGAAAGAGAGGGGAACAAGGTGGAAAAGGGAGGATAAAATGACAAGAGAGAAAGGGGAAGCAGATGGAAACCGAGAAAGGAGGATGGAGAGAAAGAGAGAGAGAGTGAGGTGAAAAACTGCAGCACATTCAGTAAGTATTACAGGGCTAGAGGAACAAGATGAGACTATTAACTCTTTCATACCTGATGGTCTACAACGGCAAATCCTGATCATTCAAAACTCTAAAAGCATTTCTAACTTTACAAAACATTTAAACAGAGCACTTTGAAAACATGACATTGTTTTGAATAAAAAAATGCTGCAAATCTAAAGGAAAACACTAAGCTTTTACTTTAAGTACAAATGTGCCAGGAAGTGTCTTTACTGGTTATCAACAGGAAGACAGCAATAACTGCTCAGATCAGACTTCAGGCCTTGAGAAAAATAAGCCAACGCCCTAAGCACTTTTAACCTGTCTTAAATTTACGTTAACTGCTCACTGTCAGGCAATTTGGAGATCATCAGTTAAAGCTATGCAATACACAATACATAAAAGGAAATACACAAAACTCTTTAATTAACAGAGAAACGTCATCCATCTTCATTTTTTTGCCATAATAGAGATTATGAACACAAACCTGGTGATGATAATTTTTACTGCCTCTTTAATCATTAACTACAACTAGAATACTTACAATACCATGCTCCCTTTAACAAATTAACTCTACTCTTTAAATTATAACAATTTCTCTCAGCTGTAATGTACATATTTCATAACTGTCCTCTGCATATTGAACTGAAGAGTGTGCCATCTGCTGGTGAAGAGTTTGCGAAGCATTGTATTTAAGAGGTGAAGCATTTCTAGCACATCCTGAGTCAGATGCACATCTCTGAATATACCGGGTTTGTGTGAGGGTCTGATGATTACAATGGAAACAAATCCTAAAGCCAAACCATACAAAAAGCTTCTAATGTATTGCAGCAACAGTTTGAGAAGCGCTCTTTATTGTTTTACCATCACTGTATACTAAGTGAGGACCACATAGAAATGTTTTACTAAATCTGATGTAAATCTGACAAAACCCAGACCTGAACCCATTGTGGACACCTCAGAGAAGATATTAGCCTCATTAATAGATGCAGTCTACCGCTATTAATATACAATGCAGAAATCATAAAATCATGTCGCATCCTTTTTTTAAATTCTTCATCTGTACTAGAATATCCTGATGACAGATTCTCAACAGCTTCTAGGGTTAACGTAATAGCATAATTAAACAAGAATAATAGCCAGAACAAAAAGAGCCACGAACATGAGTTAATCACTGAAATGATGGACTAGAAAAAAACGAGTAAGACCAGATTCAACTTAGTCCTGCTTTAACAATAAAGAAAGCTTCTTACCCGAAGTCGCACACAGCCTCTTCTGGAGCCACGCATCATCTTGTCCTTGGACTGAAGGATACAGAGTGGTAAAGAAGCATTTCATCAAACGACCAAGACAGGGCTGGAATACATTCAAGTCTCACTTTGCTGAAGATTTAAAAAGTTCACAATATGCTGGGTCTAAAGTCATATGTGTAACCAATTTACAACATACTGTAAAAAAAAGGCATGTTAACATGACATGTAAAGGTATCTTCACAATGGTAGTACTCTGGAAAGTGGGACATGCAAAACAGAGGTATTAATATAAAAACTACACACACACACACACATATATGTTATGCATATATAAGTTATATATATATATGTGTGTGTGTGTGTGTGTGTGTGTGTGAGTACATAACATACACACATAAATATATTATAATTTATATAATAAAAAATAGTTGTATAATCTGTGTGTATGTATACATATTTAAACGCTTTCCGCTTTATATCGCTGTTAGACAGTTTGACAGTTGAATATTTGGATCACATTCAGTATTACCGTGACAGTAAACCAAGGAAATCAGAGTGAATAGTTATTTTTTTACATGTTTAACCCTGTGTCAATAAACAATCACTGTCTAAAAAAGATATGGCTTATATGTACGCATTAACAAACCTGAGAGCTCAAACGTTAGCTTATGGATGATTAACTGACAGCACCTGGGCTCTTAGCTTAGCTATTTATCTTGTTTTTGAACATTATAGAGCTTTTCGGATGAAGTCTGAAAGCTATAAATGTACGTTAAGAAATTTAATATCCTGCAGTTAACGCATCCAAAACAGAGGTAACATGTGTTCGCTTCCACCCTTCAAATTTTGCGAACTAAACTAACGTTACTACTGTAAGCATTTTTTTTTTTACAAGGGAGGTGGCCTTCATGTTGGCAACACATAAAGTCTAGCTGCTCATTGGCTGACGGCTTCCCCAGCGAAGCCCGGATTGGCTGAAGTCGCGGTCAGTTATACTAAGCCCCGCCCCAAACAGCTGAGATTGCAACTCCTGACAGGCCTGCGAGTGCTCATTTCCTTCCCAACATTAAACGATCGTGGAACAGGCAACTTAGTGATCAAACCTCTCTCATATCACACAGCCATGCAAGAAAAACTTACAGTATAGTATGACAGCAACCCGGCGTTATAGTCTAGTACGAACCAGCGGTACTGCCATCCCTTCATGACGTTAGTCCATTTGCTCAGCGGACCCTCCATGATGGACGCCATTTTTACACTTTGCCTGAGTGCTCGCGGGGAGGAGCGCTCGGCGACAAAAACCAAGCGTCTGACGTCACGTGCTGAACCGTGCCTACTTCTGGATCTTTCATATGTGCAAGATGGCATGGTGAAAGTCAACGAGAATGAAATCTAACTAGGATTTAGATATACGCATA
>NC_068405.1:83439-102854 GCF_023724105.1 Carassius gibelio
ACACACACACACGCACACACACACACACACACACACACACACACACACACACACACACACACACATATATATATATATATTCTGTCTACTATCTTTTTGCGTGTTGCAGGCTTCTTGTAAGGACCGCGTAAACTCCGCGCCTCGGACTCAAATTTTACAAGTAGGGCACCTAGGCCAGTATTCACTTCATGGTATTACAAAATGACGGTCTGTGTTTTTAGATGTTAACTGTTTGTTGCGTATGAATGGATGCAAATGGCTGTAATATCTCTTTGATAAATGTATAGAAACACACATCGTGGCATCTTGCTGCGTCGTCGTGACGTTGTCTTGGTCTTGCATGAGGCCTCTGATCCAGAACTGGATTTTACTGGCAACGTGCTCGTCTTTGCATCATCATCACCATCAGCCATTGGCACACCTATTTTATCATTGTTTGTGTCGGGTGTGATTGTATAGTCTGGTTTCTGAGTAAGCTAATATTAGAAACGTCGTTTTTGTCCATCTGTTTTCAAGAGTTTAATCATTGTGTCCATTCTTGCTCTTACACTGACATTATTGACTTGTTTATGTGGTTGGTGTGAGGAGCTTGAGTGTTTCTCCCATTGCTATAAATAATGTTTACTTTTTTGCCTCAAGCATTTTTCATGTTATCGCCTTAAACGATAAAACAGCCACCGAATCCAGAGGTAATGTCTTTCATTAAGGCATCGACGAGAGGAGGAGAATGAACGTGACGTCAATGCAACTGACGCTGCTTTGGATAAAGGAAAATTAAAGATAAAGGAAACTGAAAATTTTATTTTCCATATATACATAATTGCATTATGAGTTTGTGTATGATTGTATCTGTAATCGGTAATATCGCCTTGATGCAATTAGGCTAATTGGGGCGTAACACTTGCTCAAATCAGAAAGAAATGAGAGCAATAACAGAAACGATTCGCATCCATTTGAAATAAAGCAGAAATCACGATTAGTCTTTTTAAAAGCGTGTCATGTCTCGATACCGAAGCGTCACGATCCTTTACGCAAACCGCGTTAGAGAGTAGACGTGAACGCGCATGTCACGGTGATCACGTACAATTCCTCTGAGGAGCATTTGTGAGTGTTTTTTTTCCCTCCAAGTGCTCTAAAAATAGTAACAGCTTGATCCAGAAATAGACAGGGGTATCACCCTCATATGCAGCCTTCGTTTTGAGGCATAAAAACACACCAGGACAGCACGTTATGTGCTCTTGTTGTGTCCTTGAGATATTTCCTTGTGTTATTGAGCTTTTCATTCAGTACTGACACAATGTATTTCTCTCATCGAGGGCTCCCTCCACCTGCGAGACCTCTCGCTCTCCTGGTGACCCCGGTTGCATGTTCTGGCTTGAAATATGTATTTCTGAACAGTTTGTGGTCACTTTTTTCAATCAGTGAGTGAAGCTGGAAGGGGATCACCCTGGCGCTTTGTTTAATAACGAAAACTCTCAAATACGAGAAAAAGGTTGCCTGTTAATTTACACTTTTTATCATTCGTGGCTGAAATCACATGATGAACCCTCTATAATGAAGAGGAGCTGTCCGCCATCAGCGGTGCTGAAATCCGTCGACTCACACGTTGCCGCCACAGTGTCCAGTGCAGACCTGTACCATTGAATAAAACTGTACTTTCATGTCCTTAGTCATGTGGAAATTGTTTTCTAGGCAGAGGTTTTTGGTCTTTATAGCCTGCTCCACACACTGAAGACTGCTTTGGTTCATCTGACCATTTCCTCAATAATTCAGTGTATCACATACGTTTAATAATTCAGTCTTTGCACGCGATCCTGAGGTTAGTCTGGCAACCCTGCTGAACACACCATCTTAAACCAGCCTAAGATGATTTGCTGGTCTTAAATTTGACCAAGCTGATTGAGATGGTCTCCCACCCTGATGAAAAACTAAAACTACCTTGGATTCCTTTAACAAGGACCTGCGTAAAACCACTGAACCTCTAGATCACGTAGATGGTGACACCTTTCTTTTGTATGTGTGTATTAACCAAAGAGTCAACACCAGCAACGCTGATTTTCAAACAATCCGGTTTGTTTATAGACCCAACTGCGTGGTCTTTGTAAATCCATTTCGTCAGACTAACCATGTAGCTGTAAAATCTCGGTCATACATACGGTTTATGTTTATCACTTCAAAGAGCAATCAATTCTTCACGTTTGCCAAACGTATGAAGTGGGTAAGAGCACAGCGGTCCTTGGTAATTCGTTTTTGGCGTGCGGTTTCATCGGAAACAGCACAGATTGGCGAGTCGTGACTGCTAAAGTGAGTAATGCGCGTCGGCTGCGTCAGTAGGGGCAAAGCGCTGGGTGCCGGAGACAGATGGAGGGAATCGTGACTGACTGGAGACTTCCACAAATGAAACCACAACCTCATAATGTCACCACTAGAGTGATCTCTCTTAAGATTAGACTTAAATGTTAGGGTCTCGCTGTTCTCCCCTGTTACTCTCAGTCCTGACCTTGGAATCCGGAGGCGATTCTACACATTCAGAGAAAAGCAAGCGCAGGGCTCTCTGGTTATAGAGTTTATGTGTGCGTGCGTGCTCGTGAGGACGAGGTTATTTTATGGTTGTGTGAGTGTGTGTGTGTGCGCGTGTGCGTGCGTGCGAGAGATGTGTGGGGTATCCAAATATAGCCAGACTCAGAGATTGATGTTCATTATTTTATGAGACAAGGAAAGGAGGAAGCTTTGGTGACTACAGACCTTGTACACACGGATCTTGAGGAACTTGTGGTAAGTGTCCAGCTGGATCATTTTGATATTTATCGGCGGTGGTGATGCTTATTATTTGATACGGAGTGATGCATTTGTATTTCAAATGGACCATTCCAGATGCTTTTGGCTTGATTCTCTTAGATTAACACCTGGTAAACAACTGAAACCTGTATAATATAACATTTTTATTACTAAGATATGTCATAGAATGACAGGTTGGCACATTCGGATTAGAAAAGCGCTACAAAGGCAACAATGAAGCAAATGTATTAAATGCATTTTGCACACCGGTGGAGAATTAGTTTTCTATATTTTTCCTTTTTTCAAAAAGGGGGGTCCCTGTGTGAGAAGAGCACGGATTGGTCGAATGACGAGTTTTCGTATGCTCCAATGAAATCCTTCACTGCTCTCTATTTACTGTGAGCTGGAGCGCAGTAAACCCCCTCCTTCAACAGATCTATCGACTGACAGGAGTAGATCAGCTTTTTGCTTAACCACATCACGAACATGAGAATATGTACAGTATGGCCATAGGAAGGGCATCGGAGCACGGATAAAATTACGGTGCGCGGGCTCGTATGGGAAGGGAGTCGTAAACCAGAGCGGATTCTGTGCATTTCTGCGCGAATGTGTAGAACTGGAGTCTACTGCACACGGTCCGGCCATTGGCTACAACAACATGGACTGTTAGTAATTATGGACCAAGCCTGCAACTCAGATGTCACATTCAAAGCGTAAGGAAAAGTCTTTCACGAATCTTTTTGCGGTCTGGGCTTGCTGTTCTCAACTATCAATGGGAAGCCCTTACCCCAAAAAGCATTTGCGGAGGGCACACACAGCGAATAATAGAAGAAAGCTCTCTCTTACTTCTGTTCCTCTTGGACTATCACCATATTCAACGTCAGAACGGCAAACATTGCAATTCTAATGAGTACTATTTTATTTTTTTTTAACTGGGAAAAAAAATCCAAGGTTTTACTATTTTCTTTCTTTTTTGAGTCTGGCACTCCCTTTCAGTATCAAGTGGCTCCAACCGCGCCTTATCAATTTAACGTGATTTAATTCTGAATTTTAACACTGAGGGTTGGGGACTGTATGCTTACTATATAACTAAAATAAACGATGCGATGCTTAACGGTTTTACCATGTGAATAAACAACTGAATTAAAGCACAAATGCAATAAAAATATTATTACATCTTGATCGTGACATCTTATTTGGAGTTTTGCAGAGACGCAGCTGACGCGCGCGCAGGTGCTGTTGCATACAGCTCGTGGAACATCAGTTGTGGTTGGAGAGTTAGCATACAATTTTCTAACACGATTCATGGCAATCCAACATGTTTCAATGGAAAAATAGTCACAGCAGCCGATGTATAGACTCACTGATCTTTGACTGACTCCTTGTTAAAAATACGCATGCTAGCTGCTCACTATATAGGAACATGTCAAAATATCACAATGTTAGACTAGTAGTGTCACGTGCCCTTACCTGTGCTCAAAATTAGGGAGCCGGAGTTATGTTGTCCAGACATAACATATGGCTTGTTCACATTTAACGCATTGTGTAAAATTATTTTTCGAATTTGTAAAAAAATCAAAGATTATTACAATAAAACACTACTTACTGCATAATTCAAGTGTATTACAAGTGCAGCTTCTTTGTAATTAATTGGAAAACGTAATAACAATTTCTGACTCAAAAATATTATGAAATAACCATTATTATTATTATTATTATTATTATTTTTATTTATTTTTTTTATTTATTGATTTATTTTTCTCTGTGTAGACAGATTAATTGTACACAGTATAAACTGACCTAAGGGAGTCTTCAAAATCCACCCAGAGTTCCTAGCATTAGATTTATCCACACTTCATCAAGTAGAACACACACTCTCTGTTGTGATTTGAGGAAAACCTAACTGAATCATTTAATTGTTATCATCATGGCATTGTACGAAAGCCTCTGATAATATAATAAGACGCAAAACAGTATTGGTCCAGCAGTGCTGCAAGCATGAAAATGCATTATTTAGTGCAGCAGTTAACCATGACAGTAATATCATAAAGTTTTAAGGCAAGTTTTCTACTGCTACGTGTTTATCATTATGCTTTGAGATCTGTGTTCATGCATTTTGCAAATAGTGGATAATATGTTATTGTGCTTGTTTCAGAACATGCTACGTCATGCCTGACATTTAAACTGTGGTAGTTTAGTAAGGATCAAAGACAAGGGGACTCTGTGATTTAGCTATATGATTAGTCAAGAAATTGGTTTGCAAAAAAACTGTAAAGAGAATTATTTGATGCATCCAAATACACGAGTCATATGTGTGTATGCGTGTGTAGGTGCTAACAACACTTTCCTTAATTTCCACTTGTCTCAAATTGTCATAGGCATCAAAAATATCCTAACAAATATGTATTTTCAGACTATTTTATGATGAAACTGCGCCATCAGTGTTCAGGCCTTTTCCCGTTCTTGTTCCATTTCATGTTCCAGTCACATTCTCTAATTAAGGAGAGATAAATCAATTTGTTTTATAAATAAAAGTACTTTTAAATAAAACTAATGTATAAGAACAATGCATGTTGATCCGTATGCAGGTTATTCTAGCTAAAACAGAGAGAAGAAGACACACACACACACACACACTCAGAGAGAGAGGGAGGAATGGGAATCCGAGCGAACACATCCAGCCCATGCCTAAATAACAGATGCCAGGCACGTAAATAATGCCATTTGTGTGTGTTTTCTCAAATGCTTGTTATCATGTCAATTATTTTATAGCCACTGGATATGTAACATTTATGGATCATCTTTTCTTTGTCCTTTTTTTTTCATTATGCTGCAGATTGTAACCAGATTACATATTTAGTGTAGATATAAAGATTTACAGTTCTGTAAGCATCGGGAATTGTTCATTTTTATGTTTTAGAACTAAAACATAACAGGAGGCTGACCCTCATCCTCGGACTCTGTTTAAGAGGTGATGTGCTCATATCGTAACTCCTCAAAACCATGTATACAAACAGTGGATTTTTATTTTGTATTCATTCAATAATAAGAAAATAAATGTTTACAGTGACAAATTATGTTTTTATTCTCATTCATTTTTGCAATGGGGTAAACATTTAGACGATCTGGACTGATTAATTTGTTTTGGTAAACCCCCAGACGATCCTTATGTTGTGAAATCCTGCACTGTTAAACCCATTTCTACTAACAGTTACTATAAATGATTATAGTAAAGTCTTTCAGAGCATTTTGTTAAAAAAAATCTATAATTTCCAATGTGATTTAGTTGTCTATGCATCAGTGCCTTCATAAAATCTAATTTTAAAATCTGCAATGTAAATTATTAATCATGTAAGAAGCAATATAAAATATATATATATATAAAATGAATGTGACTTGTATAGGAAGCCTTGAAACAGCACTTTACACATGTATTAACTCAGGCTTTTGCACTATGTTATTAAAGAAAGGCCCAAAGCCTACAAACGTACCTGAATTTATTATCATCTGAATTTACTGAACCTTACTTTCTGGGTGAATAATGCCTTTATGATGTGCTCGACTTATTTCCACATCATTTTTTTTTTTCAAAAGTAATGTGAACGCAAAACATTTTCAATTAATACTTTTTTTTTCTTTTTTTTAAACAAGAAAATGTTCTAATATTGAATACTAATATTAATATTAATACAATTTATTTTCATATATTAATTTCTTTCTTTTATTTTTTCTTCTTTTTTTTTTTATTACAGACAGCCTCTAACATTTTGTATGATTTAACACATTGTTTAAATGTGCAGTTTCATGGCTTAAAGCAGGTTGTGGTGTGAACTTTACTGATCTGCACTAAAGCATGTTATCAGTCTATCTGTCTTCTAGAATTTTCTTTCTTTCTTTCTTTCTTTCTTTCTTTCTTTCTTTAAAGTAAAATGACTAACTAACTTTTACAAGGGATAACATTTCCCCCCACGTCTGTACAGGCTTGCTACAAGTTTTGTCTTATATAGTTTTATTTATTTATTTATTGACCCTATCATGCATCATGGTAATTTGAAATATTACTCACATTGAAAAAAAAATCATATGATTTTTAAGTTATGTACTTTACAGGATTAAACAATTATGAATACCAAGTCAGGAATGCATCTGCCAGAAATAATACTCACGGCTGAGATGTGCAGAGAACTGTCTTCATTTTTTTCTCACGGGCCACATTACAGATCTCCTTAAAGATTTTTTTTTTTTAATGTGTGTAATATGATGTGGGTTTATTTAGATTTTATTCATTTATTATTACGATTTTATTGAACCCTTTTTTTTATATTTAAATTTTTTACTGTAGCTCACGCTGTAGGTCACTTTTAAATATATTGTTCAGTATGCTTTAAGTAAACCTCAAACTTTTCCTAGATCTGACCTATACAGACTAGACAATGGTAATTACAAAAGAATATTACATTACTACTGCAAATAATAATTTCTCATTTGCACTATTAAACACTGATATTGCAGTTTCAATAACAAATGAGAGCAAAGGGAGAGAGATCTGCATCAGCACACACCAGTTGTTTCTGTCTGCTATTTTGTAGATTTTATATTTTGACATTTTAAATGATACATTATATATTTTCAGAGCTACTGAATTTACAAACAGTACTGTGCATTGATTGGCTGTAATTTGATATAATTTACATGTCTTTTTAATGACGTTTTAACTTTTTATATCAATTATTTTGCTAAATCTTTGTTATTAGTGACATATTACATTCAGTACCTCTCATGAATTAAGTTGCATTAAAACCTGCAGCTTTATGCACCTAACAATATTTTATATAAATACTTGAGGACAAAGAAAATAGATTACTGAAAACTGTCTGTTCTCAATTTAAAGATTCTTCAAAGACTTTTGAATTGATTGTTTATGCTTCTTAGTTATTATCTCTAATCTTTACAATTAAAAAATATTTTGTAATTATGGGAGATTTGCTGATATTATGTCATATCACGCCCCCTCAAAAAACTGCTGTGAATCAGGCAAATCTATGAAGTTGGAGGGAATTCGGCAGATTTAACACACACACACACACACACACACACACAGAGACTGAGACTAATCGATCACATCTTTAACTGTTACCAAAAATATTTTGTCTGTCATTTCCATCTGACTGTCCAAATCATGCAATCTGAAAACATGGAAATGTCAGCTTTCCAGCATTTAACTTATACAATTGTTACTCTCCTCTTTGCGTGTTACTGTGAATCTTTTACCTTTGCTTATCCTTTTTATTTCCTGTATATTTAAATTAAGGCTTTTGAAAGTCATAAAACGGACTAAATAGTCATACCTGTGTCTTTTCTGTCTGGCATCCAATATATGGCCAAAAATTGGGCCAGGATTACCAATACCTCCCAAAATATTTTTTATTAAGACACATTTATGTGTTATTTTAATTTTGACTGTGTGATATTAAAAATAAAAGCTCAACCAGAACACTAAATGCAGGCATTTATATAAAAAGTTAAACAAGTTTTCCTACAGGCTATGCAGGCATACCCTCATAAACATCAGATGTATGAGAAACATTTTGTCCCATCATATAAACGCTGTTTATGGTTTATCAAAATATTCACAATTCACACTGATCTGGAAAAGCACTGTAAGCATCATAGAAATTATTTGCATCAATTGTTTGTGTGTCAAAGTACAAACAATCTTTTTGTGAATGTTCTAAAAGAAATAAAAAACTAAGACTCGGCTTAGACTGTAGTAATAATAGTTGTCTTTTATTAAATATTATAGAAGTTTATAGTGTGTTACAATGAATGTGTGTGTTTTAGGTGTGTGTATCCATGTTGAAGGATCTGATATTCAAACTGTTTATCTGTGTTTCCTGTTCAAACACTCTGATTGTCTTGTGTCTTAACCTGCCCACTCATACAGTCTTCTTAATCAGCATTGTCTTCTGCTGTTTGCACTTCTTTTTATACATTTTATTGTTCTTACTGATGAGTAATAGCTACCTCAAAAAATAAATCTGCCAGTATTGTGAAAATGAAGATGCATTGTGAAAAGAAAATTGTACTTACTTTGAATGTTCTGTATGAAGCATGTTTATTTCAGACATTGTTGTAGATGAGTAAATAAAAAACAAGACAAAAGTGAAAAAAATGGAAGTAATTACGTGCAGCAGATAGAGTATGTATTTTAAATTTAATAAAATGTGGATTAACAGTGATAACCAATAAGAACATACTACTACTACTAGAAATAATAATAAACAGAGAATAGTTTAATATCTTCTATAGCTTTGAAGATGTTTACAGTACAATATTTGCATGAAATATCTAATTATTATTTCTTGTTAGATATCACCTAAAACATATTAACAGTTAATTTTTTTTTTCATTCATCTTTTTACTTTGACTGATGAGTTATCTTCAAATGTACCCTCAACCACAAACACACACACAGACACTGGTTTCCATTTTTTTATAATTTTTTTTTTTTTTTTTTTTTTTGTGAAGACTCTTCCTAGGTGTAATGGTTTTTACACTGTATATAAAAATATAATATAAACTATATTTTCTGTTACCCTACACCAACCCTACACCTAAACCTGCCCCTCACAGGAAACTTTCTGCTATTTCAGATTTTCAATTCGCTCCATTTTTTGTGATTTATAAACTTGTTTCCTCATGGGGACCAAAAATATCCCCACAAGGTCAAAATTCACTTGTATTACTATAAACTAACCACTTACATTTTAAGATTTTCAAAAGACTTCATTCTGTGTGATTTGTTTTTACTCATGGAGACCAAAAGTGTCCCCACAAGGACAAAGATTTTGGATAAAGCTATCTTTATGTGGACATTTTTTCCACCATAATGTGTGGTATACCTGAACCACACACACGCACACACACTCAAGTTTTCAATCACAGACTGCAGGAAGCTCTTGCAGTGCATGTGTGTTGTAAACATGTACTGTAAAAAAGATGGTTCTTTAAAGGGTCTTTTCATGTAGTAAAGGTTCTATTTAGAACCATATCATCCTGAAAAACTCTCATGCTGAAATGATTCTTTGTGTTGTTGTTTTTTTATTTTAATTTAATTTTTTTGCAAATCTGTAACTGTCAAGGCTACTCGATTACTACATTTGTGTAACTAAACCATTCAACATACCTCTCGAAATGATTTCCTTCGTAATCTATGAATTGTCTATACATTTTAACTTCTGAATTGTTACTGGTTTCCTACCAAGCGTGAGCCGCTCTGTTCAGCTGAGGATACTTCTCTTCTCTTCTCCACTCAGTAAGTAACAGTGATACTGAATTTATGATCCATATTGTAAGATTTTGAAATTACTTTATATTTACTAAACATTTAATTCAATTTTAATTTCTATTTATTTCGGTCCTTACAGACAACTTTTCACAAATGTTCAATAATACTTACACAATTTATTGATAATGAGTCATATAACATCATGTTTTCATACATTTTCTTACATTTGCAAAGTGAAATACATACTTTTAATTTCTTATGACAATTATTCCATCTACTTCTTTGACAGATATACACCTATTTTCAGCATTCATTTTTGCACTTACTTTTTAAAACATACATTCCTCTTAGTTTATACTGACTTTCTCTTATTTTAAACAGCCTCTGAATACAATTTGGAAGTAAATTATTGTAAACTTTGTATATTAGCTGTGCTGTATATAAATCAACTATACATAAGCACATTTTAAGCATGTTATTTTTTGTTTTATTTAATATTGCAATGGATTTGGACATTTTTGTTTTTGCATAATTTATATGTGATTTCCAACATCATTTATGATCAATAATAACACCCCAAAAATTGATTTTCATACACTCTTTCTATTTCCTCATTGTTAATCCTTATTTTTGTTTTAATTTCTATTCATTTTTTTCCCTGAACAATTACATTTGTATCATCAGCAAACAAAACCATTTTTTAATTTTACTTTTAATTATATTTAACTTTACAAATATAATTTATATACAATACAAACAATTTGGGGCCTAATACCGAACCTTGTGGAAGACCACAATTAACTTCCCTTAAATCTGATTTAACACCATTTATTTGTTCAAACTGATATCTTTTTTTGAAGGTTTTTTTTTTTTTTTTTTTTACAGTATATTCATTATTGTCCATTGAAGTAGAAATCTCTTCTACCAGTTCCATCACAGCCTTTGAGGTTGACCTATGTGCTCTAAAGCCATACTGATGTTCATTAGTTTGTGTTTTTTCTATAAAATTATCAAGACTACACACTAATAATTCTCTAAAATTTTTGAGATCGTGGAAAGAAGAGAAATTGGTCTATAGTTGGAAAAAAGATACAGATCTCAACTTAAAAAATAGGAATAACTTTAGCTGTTTTCATGTACTGTAACTGGAATGTGTCTATTGAAAACGATTGATTACAAATATGAGTAAATGGTTTTACAATATGTTCTATATGTTTTTTTTTAATTAATGACAAGTCAGTATCACAATCAGTGGAATATTTATTCTTACAATTATTAACGATGTCAATTATTTCAATTATTACTAGAAATATTCACTTAATCTATCCTATCCCCAGTTCTCTGATCTACAATCTGTTATGCTACCTTATTCCCTATATTTACATAAAACTCATTCAATTCACTGATAATGGCATTCGTTTTATTTATACAAATTTTATCATCATTTAAAAAATTATTTTGGGTAATCTACTTTTCCAGTATTCTTAATTATACTATTAAGTACATACCATGTTACTTGAATATTATTCTTATGCTTGTCCAATAACTTATTATAATAGTCCTTTTGTCTAAATCTTATAATGCTTATTAATTTATTTTTTAATATAACTTATTTATTTTCGACTTGTTTTGTTCTAGTGGCTATAAATTTCCTGTATAATGCATTTTTCTTTTATATGACTTCTCCATTCCCTTTAGTCAAACAATGTTTATTATATAGTTCAATTAATATAGTCAAAAAAGCATCATAAGCTCTATTGGGATCTTTATTTACATAAACCTCATTCCAGTTTTGTTTCTTTAAGTCCTCACCAAGAGCAGCAATAACTTCTGGTGCTCTATTTCAAATTGTTTTAACTATTTTTCCTGATTTCTTTAGTTTTTTATATGGTCTTTGAAAGATCACTTGAAGAACTTGGCCAAAAAAAAAAAAAAAAAAAAAACAACAACAACAACAAACAAACTGATTTTGTTTTAAACAAATGAAAGAGACACATTGCAACTCTAAATTAATTTGTGTATTTCTATCCTGATGCTGTGGCATCTCACAACCATGATCATCTGCAGAGAGAAACTCTTTTAAGGACATAAAGGCATCAATCATAGAGGATTTTGAAGATAGCTCACCGGAAATTGATTGAATTGACTTCACTGCATTTATTTTGTGTTTTATTTCTCTATTTAATTATCAGTTTTGTTTTTATTGTTATATACCTGTCATTTTTGTTAAAATTGTCCATGTCAATAAAATAATAAAAGTACCTGACACGGCTTGCCATTTTATTTCAAATGCAAAACCCTTTCAGTATCATATCTGAAGAAGTAATTATATATATACAGTATATATACTACATGTGTGATTGTATGAGAGGAATTGTAATACTGCAACTTCAAACAACAACATTCAATTTTCATCCCTTGAAGGACATTTTCACTCATATTCAAAGAATAAAATTCTCAAAAAGGCAATAGTATATTGGATGTCATGTTTTGCTCACTACAATTACCCTTATGAAAGGAAAATATAATTACCAATATATTTTGTTAATTATATATTGTTATATATTGTAATATATTATTTTCCCTTTTTATTTTCTAATATATTATATATTTGAATACATTTAATAATATATTGATGATACATGCAAAATATACAAATGATTGCCGCTTTAAATATATTGCAATATATTGGAAAAAATAAATATATATAAGAATTTATGCCTAATATATTACATGATATTTTCCAATATACTGCAATATATTTTTGTTTCATAAGGGTATAATACAAATCCTGGATTAAATAATTTATCAATTAAGAAACAGCATTTGAAGTTTTGAAACCTTTGTCAGTCCACTGCTATAAGGCCTACTTTCATATAGATTAATATAGAATTTTACTAGTGTCATTGGTTTCAGTGTTTGTTCCCTTAAATGTTCCGGAAAAATAAAAAGCGACCATCTGACTCTTTACAGTGTTGAATTCACACACAGATTTTTTTAAATAGCCTATGTTTTTCGTCTATGTTTCTAATCGTATCTCTCTGACCAAACATTTCATTATTTTAAGCTTCATCAAGGACCAAAACATTTTAGACGTTCATATTTCTACAGTATCTCAATGTTTGAATCTTTTTTTTTAAATGCTTTATTTGAACATTCTGTTTACAGTATGAAACAGAGTTAGAACACAACAATAATTTTAAGAATAACAAAATATAAAGAATAGAGACAGAGAACACTTCAACAACATCATAGTAAAAAAAAGAAGAAAAAAGGTAGAGAGTGTTACATTAACAAAAAAGAAAAGTATAAAGAAAGTTGGCATTACTTAAATGAAAGAAAATCTAAACATTTAATTCTTTCCAAAGTTTCCGAGTATAACTGCACGACCAAAACAAGTGAAGAAGAGTATCAGTGTCATTCTGACAGAAACAGCAATTAGTGTCAAAATTAAGGAAATTTTTGACTGGGTAAATATTATGAACTAATTTAAAAGATATTTATTTTACTTTCTTTGTGAGGAAACATCTATGTTGTATGGATCATATATATTTTTCCAATATAAATGATCAAAAAGCCTATTCCAATATGAGTTTGCAGGAGGGGCAGAGATAATGCATCTTCAGTCTTTCACTGACAGACATGAGACGTGAGCTAACGAACAGAGCTGACATCCAATCAGAAAGCAGTCTGCGGAACACGCAACAATACGTAATTAACGCGGAAGCGGATGTTCTTCAATCCATCCTGCACACTAACGTGCCGACACTACCTACATCCATCGGTATTTGTAGCAAACACAAGTGAAAAACAGTTGTGATTTTGCGTGTGATGATGGAGCTGCTGACAGATGCACTGTACTGGATCGGGGCTGTCACTGTGGCCTGGCTCTCGGTCAGTACTCTGTGCTGTCTGCTCAGCGGGATTCGCGTGTGGATTGTGGGCAATGGAAATTTGATGCGGGCGACCAAACTCGGGAAATGGGCAGGTTGGTAAACACAATGACAGATGAGGCGAACACTTTCATTATTATCAGGCAAGCCACTTTAACAGTCAGCCATCAGTTACTGTGTGTCATCATTGTAACGTGATGGTCGTATAATGTGAAGCACTTTATAGAGCATGTATCAAAATGAGGACTGGAGCGTAACTTTTTTTTTCTGTTTTGCTACACTTTTTATAATGACTTCCACTGTGCTACTTTACCTGAAGATCTCGTTGCTTCAGTGCAGTGCTGCGTCCCTTGTTGTTTAAAAAGAGCTTGATTGGAGGGACTAGAACCAAGTATTAAGATTGTTTGCCCTCTAGGGACCACTTGTCTAATAAAATGATTGCAGAACAGAAATACAGACATACGTGCAATAATTAATGAGTTATTACTTTATAGAAATGCTATAAACTATTGAATGAGTGGTTAAAAAAAACAAAACATGAAATAAAAATTGAAACTTTGTGTTAGTTTTTAGTTTATATCCGTCTAAACCATATCCTTATGTCCGTCTAAAACATAAATTACCATTTTCACATTTTGGTCACAGTTTAGTTTGGGGATCAGTTCTCAATATTAACCACCAACTATGACTTTTGCCTCAATAAACTCATAATTTCCTGCTTCTTAATAGTTAGTAAGGTGGTTTTTAAGTTTAGATATTGGGTAAGGATCTAAAATTTGGTCACAATAAACAGCCAATGTGTTGGTTATATGCATGGTAAAAAGCAGCTAGTTAATAGTGAGAATTGGTACCTAAATTAAAGTGTTTCTCTCTCTCTCTCTCTCTCTCTATATATATATATACACACACACACACACACACACACACACACACACATATATATATATATATATATATATATGTGTGTGTCCCTTTCTCCCGCAGGTGCAACAGGTTCTTAAAGTAAAAAAAAGAAAATCTATTTATTTTGGGGACCCTTTGAACTCAGATCTACAATGAGCACCGAGACCATTAATCGACTGTAAAAAGTCATCCGTTTGCATTATCTCTAGCTATTTTTAAAATAATCCTGATGACACCAATCATGTGAGTCACTTTTTATATTGTTGGTTCGGTTCATGGCTTATAATGCTTTCCTATGAGAAAAATATTTCTAAATACATCAGTGGTTAATAGCAAACATCTTTTTTTTTTAAAGGAAGTAAAAAGCATGGGCAAGAAAATGTGCTTGCCATTCTGTTTCGTGGGGTCTTTAGTTTCTTGGGATATAGATTGTTAATTGTAAAGTTACAGAAGCTCATAGAAGCACAAGGTCATGAAATATTTCATGGCTCTGGGTTTTAACTGACGTGTACTCTCTATTAAATGAAGGCGATGGTGCAGAGGGTGATCTGGAGTTAACTAGTGTACACTCTGCCAATGATGTTTAAGCACAGTAGTGGGAGTGATCCTCACACTGTAGTCATTTTTTTCTTTATACGTAGATTTGACTTTTGACCAAGGGCTTATCATACGTGGAGTTCCAAAAGTCCATCATTCTGTAGAGTTTAGACCAGTCACTCACTTCATCAACATGCTTTACTCTGATTTTGACTTTAGCTCATGTCTAATCAAATGACTTACTGGCTGTCATTCTTTTTTTGTTTAGAGAAACTGATAGTATTGATATAAATTTTATTAACCAAGATTCATTTTATGTTTCAGAAATATGTTTTAAGGGAAAAAAAAAACAGTTGGTGCTTTTTAAGCATTTTATTTATGATGCGAGTTAGATTATTTTAATATATTTATTAATGATGCAGCTTTCTTGAAAATTAATTGAGATTCATTGTTTTGCGATCCATTGATACACTGAACAGAATTATAAACGCAGCACTTTTGTTTGTGCCTCCATATTTCATGAGCTGAACTGAAATATCTAAGGGTGTACTCACACTAGGCACGGTTGCCATGAACCGGCCCCGAGTACGATTGTCCCCCTCCCCACTCCCCCTCTGGCCTGCACTCACATATAGGGTTTCAGCATTCGTGCCGGAGCACGCTTACGTCATTATGGTGCGACGGTTTCGGGATAAACAGGAAGAGCGGCGCTCTTTGAACACAATGGAGTGCATCGCTCTGTTTTCTTTGTGGATAATTTTGTGTTGTTTGGTCCACAGCCTGTTGTTAAACAGATGTGTCGCCTTAGTGGCGCGAAAATTTTCACGTAATCGTGCTGCTCGTATGAGGATGTTTGCAAGGTACCAGCTGAAGTGCAGCAAGGACTTTGCAGTTTTTAGTTTTTATGTGTTTTGCACCTCTGCCATAGACCAAAGCGACCCTTTCCCTGCAATGTTGGTTTTGGGGCGTCGCAAAACCGTGACGCAACGCATCCTTTTCCGTGCCCTGCATGCGAACCGCGCCCGAGTCCAACTGAACCGTGCCCTGGCCCACCTCTTCCAAGCGGGCCAGGGCTGGCTAATCGAGCCGCGCCCGGGCACGATTCGGAGCACTCACACTAGTCAAACGAACCGCGCTTTGGTGGTCAAACGCACTCGGGCACGGTTCAAACTGGCTAGTGTGAGTACACCCTAAGAATTTTTCTATGTACACAAAAGGCCCATTTCTCTCAAATATTGTTTACAAATCGTCTACAAATCGTTTACAAATTGTCTAAATCCGAGTTCAGACTGCATGATTTTAGCCCAGTTTTTGGCTCGCCGACAGGTTTTGAAAAATTGCAGACAAATGCCCGAAATCACAGACAAATCTGTGCTTGTACACGCGAGTGACAATCACGGAGTGTGAATGAGCAAAGATGCGATCTGAGAGAATCGCAGACGAGTTGCCGACTCGTAAGTCTGTGTTAGTGAGCACTTCCCCTTTGCCAAGATAATCCATCCACCTCACAGGTGTGGCATATCAAGATGCTGAATAGACAGCATGATTATTGCACAGGTGTGCCTTAGGCTGGCCTCAATTAAACGGCACTCTAAAATGCATTTTTTTTTACACAGCACAATGCCACAGATGTTGCAACTTTTGAGGGAGCATGCAATTGGCATGCTGACTGCAGCAATGTCCACCAGAGCTGTTGCCTGTGAATTAAATGTTCATTTCTCTATCGTAAGCCATCTCCAAAGGTGTTTCAGAGAATTTGGCAGTATATCCAACTGGCCTTACAACTGCAGACCACTTGAAACCACACCACCCTAGGACTTCCACATCCAGCATCTTCACCTCCAAGATCGTCTCAGACCAGCCACCCGGACAGCTGCTGCAACAATTGGTTTGCATAACCAAATAATTTCTGCACAAACTGTCAGAAACTGTCTCAGGGAAGCTCACTTGCATGCTCGTCTTCCTCATTGTGGTCTCGACCCGACTGCAGCTCATCATCGTAACTCACTTGAGTGGGCAAATGCTCACATTTGATGGCGTCTGGCACTTTGGAGAGGTGTTCTCTTCACGGATGAATCCCAGGTTTCACTGTACAAGGCAGATGGCAGAGAGCGTGTATGGCATCGTGTAGGTGAGTGGTTTGCTGATGTCAACATTGTCGATCTATGGCCCATGGTGGTGGTGGGGTTATGGTATGGGCAGAAGTATGTTATGGACAATGAACCCAGGTGCATTTTATTCATGGCATTTTGAATGCACAGAGATACCGTGACGAGATCCTGAGGTCCATTGTTGTGCCATTCATCCACAACCATCACCTCATGTCGCAGCATGATAATGCACAGCCCTATGTTGCAAGGATCTGTACACAATTCCTGGAAGCTGCAAACATCTCAGTTCTTGCATGGCCAGTGAGTATACTGGACATGTCACCCATTGAGCATGTTTGGGATGCTCTGGATCGGCGTTTACGACAGCGTGTTCCAGTTCCTGCCAATATCCAGCAACTTCGCACAGCCATTGAAGAGGAGTGGACCAACATTCCACAGGCCACAATCAACAACCTGATCAACTCTCTGCGAAGGAGATGTGTTGCACTGCGTGAGGCAAATGGTGGTCACACCAGATACTGACTGATTTTCGCAGACCCCCGGACCCCCCAATACAGTAAAACTGCACATTTTAGAGTGGCCTTTTATTGTGGCCAGCCTAAAGCACACCTGTGCAATAATCATGCTGTCTAATCGGCATCTTGATATGCCACACCTGTGAGGTGGATGGATTATCTCAGCAAAGGAGGAGTGCTCACTAACACAGATTTAGACAGATTTGTAAACAATATTTGAGAGAAATAGGCCTTTTATGTACATAGAAAAGGTCTTAGATCATTTTTCATCTCCTGAAAAATGGGGGCAAAAACAAAAGCGTTGCGTTTATAATTTTGTTCTGTATATAAATAGTACGTGGTTAGGGTGATTCATAAAATGCAAGTCGTCTATCATCTTTTCGAAAGTTTAAGCGGTATCTCAGAAAAAATACCTGTGGCTCCTGGTGATATGTTGAAGTCTTAAGAAACCAAACATTTGGTTTCTGCTAGAAACTGAGCATTATTACCCGTAATCCATAGTCTTAGGGAAATGGTCTGGAGCAGTGGTGGCTCATCGAGGAAGGCAATGGAGGCACAACTTACCCAAAATTTTGATGTGAAAATGGGAGGAGGACAATTTAATGTTAATAAAATTCACTATTCATTTCAACATGTTACTGAGGTTGGGAAGCTCCGATTTTCTATCTTGAATGTGCTGATGTAATTATAACCACTAAATGATAGAGAAGGGGAAGGGGAGGAGGATGCCAGGGGAGAGCTGAGCTCTTGTGCCTCCGTTGGTAAAAAAAAAAATTTGCCAATCAGAATTGAATGTTCACTTTCAGCGCTGAGGAGTGTTGAGAAAAGAAACCTCACAGATGAGGCTAGTCTGCCTTCTGGTATATCAACCAATCATCATAGAGACGTAAATTACATGATATTAGTTTGAAAGTCTTGTGCTGCACAGATAATTTACCAAGTACTTATGATGAGTAGCAATATTGAATATTTAAAAACCAAGAGATTTACAAAGCTGTCATTCAAACTGTATATATACAAATAAAAAATAAAGGTAGAACACGCCTAAGCTGAATATACTTGGATGATTTCAAGTTATCCTTTCTCTTTGGAGTGTTAAAATCCCTAAAGTTACAAAGACTAAAGTTTCAAAGAGATAATTGTAATTATGTCCCCACTGGATACAACAAATGCCTTGTTTGTAATGGGTTTTATTCGTTTGGTCTCGTCCTGCGGTGTTCTGACAATTTGTGCTACCCTGTCAGATTTTGATACATCCCATTAAAACAGATGGTAACATAATTCAGAATCAAAATCCTTTATTAACAAGTAGACCTAACGTTACCCCAGCGGTTCTCAATTCCAGACCTCACACCCCCCAGCTCTGCATATTTAGCATCTCTTTATTAAC